>NW_027133500.1:0-91299 GCF_026122565.2 Emydura macquarii macquarii | reverse complement strand
AGTACTGAAGCCTGACTGGGACCAGTACCAAAACCAGTAAGGGGACTTACTGGGACCAGTACTGCGGCCTTACTGGGACCAGTTCCAAAACCAGTAAGGGGGCCTTACTGGGACCAGTGCTGCGGCCTTACTGGGACTAGTACCAAAACCAGTAAGGGGGCCTTTCTGGGACAAGAACTGAAGCCTTAATGGGACCAGTACCAAAACCAGTAAGGGTGCCTTACTGGGACCAGTACTGCAGCCTTACTGGGACCAGCACCAAAACCAGTAAGGGGTCCTAACTGGGACCAGTACTGCGGCCTTACTGGGACCAGTACCAATACCAGTTAGGGGGCCTTACTGGGACCAGTACTGAAGCCTTACTGGACCAGTACCAAAACCAGTAAGGGGGCCTAACTGGGACCAGTACTGCGCCCTTACTGGGACTAGTTCTAGAACCAGTAAGGGGGCCTTACTGGGACCAGTACTGCGGCCTTACTGGGACCAGTACCAAAACCAGTAAGGGGGCCTTACTGGGAACAGTACTGAAGCCTTACTGGGACCAGTTCCATTACAAGTAAGGGGGCCTTACTTGAACCAGTACTGCGGCCTTACTGGGACTAGTACCAAAACCAGTAAGGGGGCCTTTCTGGGACAAGAACTGAAGCCTTAATGGGACCAGTACCAAAACCAGTAAGGGGGCCTACTGGGACCAGTACTGCGGCCTTACTGGGACCAGTTCCAGAAACCAGTAAGGGGGCCTTACTGGGACCAGTACTGCAGCCTTACTGGGACCAGTTCCAAAACCAGTAAGGGGCCTTACTGGGACCAGTACTGCGGCCTTACTGGGACCAGTTCCAGAACCAGTAAGGGGGCCTTACTGGGACCAGTACCAAAACCAGTAAAGGGCCTGGGACTTACTGGGACCAGTACTGCGGCCTTACTGGGACCAGTACCAAGAACCAGTAAGGGGGCCTTACTGGGACCAGTACTGCAGCCTTACTGGGACCAGTACCAAAACCAGTAAGGGGGGGACCAGTACTGAAGCCTTACTGGGACCATTACTGAAGCCTTACTGGGACCAGTACCAGAACCAGTAAGGGGGCCTTACTGGGACCAGTACTGCGGCCTTACTGGGACCAGTACCAAAACCAGTAAGGGGGCTTACTGGGACCAGTACTGAAGCCTTACTGGGACCAGTACCTGAACCAGTAAGGGGGCCTTACTGGGACCAGTACTGCGGCCTTACTGGGACCAGTTCCAGAACCAGTAAGGGGCCTTACTGGGACCAGTACTGAAGCCTTACTGGGACCAGTACCAAAACCAGTTAGGGGGCCTAACTGGGACCAGTTCTGCGCCCTTACTGGGAACACTTCCAGAACCAGTAAGGGGGCCTTACTGGGACCAGTACTGTGGCCTTACTGGGACCAGTACCAAAACCAGTAAGGGGGCCTTACTGGGACCAGTACTGCAGCCTTACTGGGACCAGTACCCTGACCAGTAAGTAAGGGGGCCTTACTGGGACCAGTACTGAAGCCTTACTGGGACCAGTACCAAAACCAGTAAGGGGGCCTTACTGGGACCAGTACTGTGGACTTACTGGGACCAGTTCCAGAACCAGTAAGGGGGCCTTACTGGGACCAGTACTGCAGCATTACTGGGACCAGTACCAGAACCAGTAAGGGGGCCTTACTGGGACCAGTACTGAAGCCTTACTGGGACCAGTACCAAAACCAGTAAGGGGCCTTACTGGGAGCAGTACCGCGGCCTTACTGGGACCAGTACCAATACCAGTTAGGGGGCCTTACTGGGACCAGTACTGCGGCCTTACTGGGACCAGTACCAAAACCAGTAAGGGGGCCTTACTGGGACCAGTACTGAAGCCTTACTGGGACCAGTACCAAAACCAGTAAGGGGGCCTTACTGGGACCAGTACTGCAGGGACTTACTGGGACCAGTACCATAACCAATAAGGGGGCCTTACTGGGACCAGTACTGCGGCCTTACTGGGACCAGTACCAAAACCAATAAGGGGGCCTTACTGGGACCAGTACTGCGGCCTTACTGGGACCAGACCCAGACCCGTAAGGGGGCCTTACTGGGACCAGTACTGCGGCCTTACTGGGACCAGACCCTGACCAGTAAGGGGGCCTTACTGGGACCAGTACTGAAGCCTTACTGGGACCAGTACCAAAACCAGTAAGGGGGCCTTACTGGGACCAGTACTGCGGCCTTACTGGGACCAGTTCCAGAACCAGTAAGGGGGCCTTACTGGGACCAGGGGACCAGTACCAAAACCAGTAAGGGTGCCTTACTGGGACCAGTACTGCAGCCTTACTGGGACCAGCACAAAAACCAGTAAGGGGTCCTAACTGGGACCAGTACTGCGGCCTTACTGGGACCAGTACCAATACCAGTTAGGGGGCCTTACTGGGACCAGTACTGAAGCCTTACTGAACCAGTACCAAAACCAGTAAGGGGGCCTAACTGGGACCAGTACTGCGCCCTTACTGGGATTAGTTCTAGAACCAGTAAGGGGGCCTTACTGGGACCAGTACTGCGGCCTTACTGGGACCAGTACCAAAACCAGTAAGGGGGCCTTACTGGGAACAGTACTGCAGCCTTACTGGGACCAGTACCAAAACCAGTAAGGTGGCCTTGCTGGGACCACTACTGCGCCCTTACAGGGACCAGTTACAGAACAAGTAAGGGGACCTTACTAGGACCAGTAATGCAGCCTTACTGGGACCAGTACCAGAACCAGTAAGGGGGCCTTACTTGGACCAGTACTGCGGCGTTACTGGGATCAGTACCAAAACCAGTAAGAGGGCCTTACTAGGACCAGTACTGAAGCCTGACTGGGACCAGTACCAAAACAAGTAAGGAGGACATACTGGGACCAGTACTGCGGCCTTACTGGGACCAGTTCCAGAACCAGTAAGGGGGCATTACTGGGACCAGTACTGCAGCCTTACTGGGACCAGCACCAAAAACAATAAGGGGGCCTAACTGGGACCAGTACTGCGGCCATACTGGGACCAGTTCCAGAACCAGTAAGGGGGCCTTACTGGGACCAGTACCAAAACCAGTAAAGGGCCTTTACTGGACCAGTACTGCGGCCTTACTGGGACCAGTTCAAGAACCAGTAAGGGGGCCTTACTGGGACCAGTACTGCAGCCTTACTTGTACCAGTACCAAAACCAGTAAGGGGGCTTTACTGGGACCATTACTGAAGCCTTACTGGGACCAGTACCTGAACCAGTAAGGGGGCCTTACAGGGACCAGTACTGCGGCCTTACTGGGACCAGTACCAAAACTAGTAAGGGGGCTTTACTGGGACCATTACTGAAGCCTTACTGGGACCAGTACCAAAACCAGTTAGGGGGCCTAACTGGGACCAGTTCTGCGCCCTTACTGGGAACACTTCCAGAACCAGTAAGGGTGCCTTACTGGGACCATTACTGTGGCCATACTGGGACTAGTACCAAAACCAGTAAGGGGGCCTTACTGGGACCAGTACTGCAGCCTTACTAGGACCAGACCCTGACCAGTAAGCGGGCCTTACTGGGACCAGTACTGAAGCCTTACGGGGAACAGTACCAAAACCAGTAAGGGGGCCTTACTGGGACCAGTACTGTGGACTTACTGGGACCAGTTCCAGAACCAGTAAGGGGGCCTTACTTGGACCAGTAGAAAAACCAGTAAGGGGACCTTACTGGGACCAGTACTGAAGACTTACTGGCACCAGTACCAAAACCAGTAAGGGGGCCTTACTGGGACAGGAATTAAGCGTTACTGGGACCAGTACCAAAACCAGTAAGGGGGGCCGTTACTGGGATCAGTACTGCGGCCTTACTGGGACCAGTTCCAGAACCAGTAAGGGGCCCTTTCTGGGACCAGTAACAAAACCAGTAAGAGGGACTAACTGGGACCAGTACTGCGTCCTTACTGGGACCAGTTCCAGAACCAGTTAGGGGGCCTTACTGGACCAGTACTGCAACCTTACTGGGACCAGTACCAGAACCAGTAAGGGGGCCTTACTGGACCAGTACTGCGGCATTAGTGGGACCAGTACCAAAACTAGTAAGGGGGCTTTACTGGGACCATTACTGAAGCCTGACTGGGACCAGTACCAAATCCAGTAAGGGGACTTACTGGGACCAGTACTGCGGCCTTACTGGGACCAGTTCCAAAACCAGTAAGGGGGCCTTACTGGGACCAGTACTGCGGCCTTACTGGGACTAGTACCAAAACCAGTAAGGGGGCCTTTCTGGGACAAGAACTGAAGCCTTAATGGGACCAGTACCAAAACCAGTAAGGGTGCCTTACTGGGACAAGTACTGCAGCCTTACTGGGACCAGCACAAAAACCAGTAAGGGGTCCTAACTGGGACCAGTACTGCGGCCTTACTGGGACCAGTACCAATACCAGTTAGGGGGCCTTACTGGGACCAGTACTGAAGCCTTACTGGACCAGTACCAAAACCAGTAAGGGGGCCTAACTGGGACCAGTACTGCGCCCTTACTGGGACTAGTTCTAGAACCAGTAAGGGGGCCTTACTGGGACCAGTACTGCGGCCTTACTGGGACCAGTACCAAAACCAGTAAGGGGGCCTTACTGGGAACAGTACTGAAGCCTTACTGTGACCAGTTCCATTACAAGTAAGGGGGCCTTACTTGAACCAGTACTGCAGCCTTACTGGGACCAGTACCAAAACCAGTAAGAGGGCCTTACTAGGGCCAGTACTGAAGCCTGACTGGGACCAGTACCAAAACAAGTAAGGAGGACATACTGGGACCAGTACTGCGGCCTTACTGGGACCAGTTCCAGAAACAGTAAGGGGGCATTACTGGGACCAGTACTGCAGCCTTACTGGGACCAGCACCAAAACCAGTAATGGGGCCTAACTGGGACCAGTACTGCGGCCATACTGGGACCAGTTCCAGAACCAGTAAGGGGGCCTTACTGGGACCAGTACCAAAACCAGTAAAGGGCCCTTACTGGGACCAGTATTGCGGCCTTACTGGGACCAGTTCAAGAACCAGTAAGGGGGCCTTACTGGGACCAGTACTGCAGCCTTACTTGGACCAGTACCAAAACCAGTAAGGGGGCTTTACTGGGACCATTACTGAAGCCTTACTGGGACCAGTACCTGAACCAGTAAGGGGGCCTTACAGGGACCAGTACTGCGGCCTTACTGGGACCAGTACCAAAACCAGTAAGGGGGCTTTACTGGGACCAGTACTGAAGCCTTACTGGGACCAGTACCTGAACCAGTAAGGGGGCCTTACAGGGAACAGTACTGCGGCCTTACTGGGACCAGTTCCAGAACCAGTAATGGAGCCTTACTGGGACCAGTACTGAAGCCTTACTGGGACCAGTACCAAAACCAGTTAGGGGGCCTAACTGGGACCAGTTCTGCGCCCTTACTGGGAACACTTCCAGAACCAGTAAGGGGGCCTTACTGGGACCAGTACTGTGGCCATACTGGGAATAGTACCAAAACCAGTAAGGGGGCCTTACTGGGACCAGTACTGCAGCCTTACTAGGACCAGACCCTGACCAGTAAGCGGGCCTTACTGGGACCAGTACTGAAGCCTTACGGGGAACAGTACCAAAACCAGTAAGGGGGCCTTACTGGGACCAGTACTGTGGACTTACTGGGACCAGTTCCAGAACCAGTAAGGGGGCCTTACTGGACCAGTACTGCGGCGTTAGTGGGATCAGTACCAAAACCAGTAAGGGGGCCTTACTGGGACCAGTCTGAAGCCTTACTGGGACCAGTACTGCGGCCTTACTGGGACCAGACCCTGACCAGTAAGGGGCCCTTTCTGGGACCAGTAACAAAACCAGTAAGAGGGACTAACTGGGACCAGTACTGCGCCCTTACTGGGACCAGTTCCAGAACCAGTTAGGGGGCCTTACTGGGACCAGTACTGCGGTCTTACTGGGACCAGTTCCAGAACCAGTAAGGGGACCTTACGTGGACCAGTACCAAAACCAGTAAGGGGGCCTTACTGGGACCAGTACTGCGGCCTTACTGGGACCAGTTCCAATACCAATTAGGGGGCCTTACTGGGACCAGTAGCAAAACCAGTAAGGGGGCCTTGCTGGGACCAGTACTGCGCCCTTACAGGGACCAGTACCAGAACCAGTAAGGGGGCCTTACTGTGACCAGTACTTCAACCTTACTGGGACCAGTACCAGAACAAGTAAGGGGGCCTTTCTGGACCAGTACTGCGGCATTAGTGGGATCATTACCAAAACCAGTAAGGGGGCCTTACTAGGACCAGTACTGAAGCCTGACTGGGACCAGTACCAAAACCAGTAAGGGGACTTACTGGGACCAGTACTGCGGCCTTACTGGGACCCGTTCCAAAACAAGTAAGGGGGCCTTACTGGGACCAGTGCTGCGGCCTTACTGGGACTAGTACCAAAACCAGTAAGGGGGCCTTTCTGGGACAAGAACTGAAGCCTTAATGGGACCAGTACCAAAACCAGTAAGGGTGCCTTACTGGGACAAGTACTTCAGCCTTACTGGGACCAGCACAAAAACCAGTAAGGGGTCCTAACTGGGAACAGTACTGCGGCCTTACTGGGACCAGTACCAATACCAGTTAGGGGGCCTTACTGGGACCAGTACTGAAGCCTTACTGGACCAGTACCAAAACCAGTAAGGGGGCCTAACTGGGACCAGTACTGCGCCCTTACTGGGACTAGTTCTAGAACCAGTAAGGGGGCCTTACTGGGACCAGTACTGCGGCCTTACTGGGACCAGTACCAAAACCAGTAAGGGGGCCTTACTGGGAACAGTACTGAAGCCTTACTGTGACCAGTTCCATTACAAGTAAGGGGGCCTTACTTGAACCAGTACTGCAGCCTTACTGGGACCAGTACCAAAACCAGTAAGAGGGCCTTACTAGGGCCAGTACTGAAGCCTGACTGGGACCAGTACCAAAACAAGTAAGGAGGACATACTGGGACCAGTACTGCGGCCTTACTGGGACCAGTTCCAGAAACAGTAAGGGGGCATTACTGGGACCAGTACTGCAGCCTTACTGGGACCAGCACCAAAACCAGTAATGGGGCCTAACTGGGACCAGTACTGCGGCCATACTGGGACCAGTTCCAGAACCAGTAAGGGGGCCTTACTGGGACCAGTACCAAAACCAGTAAAGGGCCCTTACTGGGACCAGTATTGCGGCCTTACTGGGACCAGTTCAAGAACCAGTAAGGGGGCCTTACTGGGACCAGTACTGCAGCCTTACTTGGACCAGTACCAAAACCAGTAAGGGGGCTTTACTGGGACCATTACTGAAGCCTTACTGGGACCAGTACCTGAACCAGTAAGGGGGCCTTACAGGGACCAGTACTGCGGCCTTACTGGGACCAGTACCAAAACCAGTAAGGGGGCTTTACTGGGACCAGTACTGAAGCCTTACTGGGACCAGTACCTGAACCAGTAAGGGGGCCTTACAGGGAACAGTACTGCGGCCTTACTGGGACCAGTTCCAGAACCAGTAATGGAGCCTTACTGGGACCAGTACTGAAGCCTTACTGGGACCAGTACCAAAACCAGTTAGGGGGCCTAACTGGGACCAGTTCTGCGCCCTTACTGGGAACACTTCCAGAACCAGTAAGGGGGCTTTACTGGGACCAGTACTGTGGCCATACTGGGAATAGTACCAAAACCAGTAAGGGGGCCTTACTGGGACCAGTACTGCAGCCTTACTAGGACCAGACCCTGACCAGTAAGCGGGCCTTACTGGGACCAGTACTGAAGCCTTACGGGGAACAGTACCAAAACCAGTAAGGGGGCCTTACTGGGACCAGTACTGTGGACTTACTGGGACCAGTTCCAGAACCAGTAAGGGGGCCTTACTGGGACCAGTACTGCAGCATTACTCGGACCAGTACCAGAACCAGTAAGGGGGCATAACTGGGACGAGTACTGAAGCCTTACTGGGACCAGTACCAAAACCAGTAAGAGGGCCTTAGTGGAACCAGTACTGCGGCCTTACTGAGACCAGTATCAATACCAGAAAGGGGGCCTTACTGGGACCAGTACTGCGGCCTTACTGGGAAAAGTACCAAAACCAGTAAGGGGGCCTTACTGGGACCAGTACTGAAGCCTTACTGGGACCAGTACCAAAACTAGTAAGGGGGCCTTACTGGGAACAGTACTGCAGACTTACTCGGAACAGTACCATAACCAATAAGGGGGCCTTACTGGTACCATTACTGCGGCCTTACTGGGACCAGTACCAAAACCAGTAAGGGGGCTTTACTGGGAACAGTACTGCGGCCTTACTGGGACCAGACCCTGACCCGTAAGGGGGCCTTACTGGGACCAGTACTGCGGCGTTACTGGGACCAGACCCTGACCAGTATGGGGGCCTTACTGGGACCAGTACTGAAGCCTTACTGGGACCAGTACCAA
This sequence comes from Emydura macquarii macquarii, assembly GCF_026122565.2. NCBI lineage: Eukaryota > Metazoa > Chordata > Testudines > Chelidae > Emydura > Emydura macquarii. Next base: position 82,880 of record NW_027133500.1, on the reverse strand, counting down.
AACCAGTAAAGGGGCCTTACTGGGACACGTACTGCGGCCTTACTTGGACCAGTTCCAGAACCAGTAAGGGGGCCTTACTAGGACCAGTACCAAAACCAGTAAGGGGGCCTTACTGGGACCAGTACTGCAGCCTTACTGGGACCAGTACCAATACCAGAAAGGGGGCCTTACTGGGACCAGTACTACGGCCTTACTGGGACCAGTCCCAAAACCAGTAAGGGGACATTAGTGGGACCAGGACTGCAGCCTTACTGGGACCACTACCAGAACCAGTAAGGGGGCATTAATGGGACCAGTTCTGCAACCTTACTGGGAACAGTACCAGAACCAATAAGGGGGCATTACTGGGACCAGTACTGCGGTCTTACTGGGACCAGTACCAAAACCAGTAAGGGGGCCTTACTGGGACCAGTACTGCGGCCTTACTGGGACCAGTTCCAATACCAGTTAGGGGGCCTTACTGGGACCAGTACCATAACCAGTAAGGTGGCCTTGCTGGGACCAGTACTGCGCCCTTACAGGGACCAGTTACAGAACCAGTAAGGGGGCCTTACTAGGAACAGTACTGCAGCCTTACTGGGACCATACCAGAACCAGTAAGGGGGCCTTACTTGGACCAGTACTGCGGCGTTACTGGGATCAGTACCAAAACCAGTAAGAGGGCCTTACTAGGACCAGTACTGAAGCCTGACTGGGACCAGTACCAAAACAAGTAAGGAGGACTTACTGGGACCAGTACTGTGGCCTTACTGGAACCAGTTGCAGAACCAGTAAGGAGGCCTTACTGGGACCAGTACTGAAGCTTTACTGGGACCAGTACCAAAAGCAGTAAGGGGGCCTTAATGGGATCAGTACTGCGGCCTTACTGGGACCAGTTCCAGAACCAGTAAGGGGGCCTTACTGGGACCAGTACCAAAACCAGTAAGGGGGCCTTACTGGGACCTGTACTGCGGTCTTACTGGGACCAGTACCTAAACAAGTAAGAGGGCCTTACTGGGACCAGTACTGAAGCTTTACTGGGACCAGTAACAAAACCAGTAAGGGGGCCTTACTGGGATCAGTACTGCTGCCTTACTGGGACCAGTTCCAAAACCAGTAAGGGGCCCTTATTGCGACCATTACCAAAACCAGTACGGGCGCCTAACTGGGACCAGTACTGCGCCCTTACTGGGACCAGTTCCAGAACCAGTAAGGCGGCCTTACTGGGACCAGTACTGCGGCCTTACTGGGACCAGTACCAAAACCAGTAAGGGGGCCTTACTGGGACCAGTACTGCTCCCTTACTGGGACCAGTTCCAGAACCAGTAAGGGGGCCTTACTGGGACCAGTACTGAAGCCTTACTGGCACCAGTACCAAAACCAGTAAGGGGGCCTTACTGGGACCACTATTGCGGCCTTACTGAGACCATTACCAATACCAGAAAGGGGGCCTTACTGCGACCAGTACTACGGCCTTACTGGGACCAGTACCAAAACCAGTAAGGGGGCCTTACTGGGACCAGTACTGAAGCCTTACTGGGACCAGTACCAAAACCAGTAAGGGGGCCTTACTGGGAACAGTACTGCAGACTTACTCCGACCAGTACCAGAACCAGTAAGGGGGCCTTACTGGGACCAGTACTGAAGCCTTACTGGGACTAGTACCAAAACCAGTAAGGGGGCCTTTCTTGGACCATTACTGCGGCCTTACTGGGACCAGTACCTAAACAAGTAAGGGGGCCTTACTGGGACCAGTACTGAAGCTTTACTGGGACCAGTACCTAAACCAGTAAGGGGGCCTTAATGGGATCAGTACTGCGGCCTTACTGGGACCAATTGAAGAACCAGTAAGGGGGACTTACTGGGACCAGTACCAAAACCAGTAAGGGGGCCATACTGGGACCAGTACTGCGGTCTTACTGGGACCATTTCCTAAACAAGTAAGAGGGCCTTACTGGGACCAGTACTGAAGCTTTACTGGGACCAGTACCAAAACCAGTAAGGGGGCCTTACTGGGATCAGTACTGCTGCCTTACTGGGACCAGTTCCAGAACCAATAAGGGGCCCTTACTGCGACCAGTACCAAAACCAGTAATGGGGCCTAACTGGGACCAGTACTGCGCCCTTACTGGGACCAGTTCCAGAACCAGTAAGGCGGCCTTACTGGGACCAGTACTGCGGCCTTACTGGGACCAGTACGAAAACCAGTAAGGGGGCCTTACTGGGACCAGTACTGCTCCCTTACTGGGACCAGTTCCAGAACCAGTAAGGGTGCCTTACTGGGACCAGTACTGCAGCATTACTCGGACCAGTACCAGAACCAGTAAGGGGGCGTAACTGGGACGAGTACTGAAGCCTTACTGGGACCAGTTCCAAAACCAGTAAGAGGGCCTTACTGGGACCAGTACTGCGGCCTTACTGAGACCAGTATCAATACCAGAAAGGGGACCTTACTGGGACCAGTACTGCGGCCTTACTGGGACAAGTACCAAAACCAGTAAGGGGGCCTTACTGGGACCAGTACTGAAGCCTTACTGGGACCAGTACCAAAACTAGTAAGGGGGCCTTACTGGGAACAGTACTGCAGACTTACTCGGAACAGTACCATAACCAATAAGGGGGCCTTACTGGTACCATTACTGCGGCCTTACTGGGACCAGTACCAAAACCAGTAAGGGGGCTTTACTGGGAACAGTACTGCGGCCTTACTGGGACCAGACCCTGACCCGTAAGGGGGCCTTACTGGGACCAGTACTGCGGCGTTACTGGGACCAGACCCTGACCAGTATGGGGGCCTTACTGGGACCAGTACTGAAGCCTTACTGGGACCAGTACCAAAACCAGTAAAGGGGCCTTACTGGGACACGTACTGCGGCCTTACTTGAACCAGTTCCAGAACCAGTAAGGGGGCCTTACTGGGACCAGTACCAAAACCAGTAAGGGGGCCTTACTGGGAACAGTACTGCAGCCTTACTCCGACCAGTACCAGAACCAGTAAGGGGCCTTACTGGGACCAGTACTGCGGCCTTACTGAAGCCTTACTGGGACTAGTACCAAAACCAGTAAGGGGGCCTTTCTGGGACCATTACTGCGGCCTTACTGGGACCAGTACCTAAACAAGTAAGGGGGCCTTACTGGGACCAGTACTGAAGCTTTACTGGGACCAGTACCAAAACCAGTAAGGGGGCCTTAATGGGATCAGTACTGCGGCCTTACTGGGACCAATTCCAGAACCAGTAAGGGGGACTTACTGGGACCAGTACCAAAACCAGTAAGGGGGCCTTACTGGGACCAGTACTGCGGTCTTACTGGGACCAGTACCTAAACAAGTAAGAGGGCCTTACTGGGACCAGTACTGAAGCTTTACTGGGACCAGTACCAAAACCAGTAAGGGGGCCTTACTGGGATCAGTACTGCTGCCTTACTGGGACCAGTTCCAGAACCAGTAAGGGGCCCTTACTGCGACCAGTAACAAAACCAGTAATGGGGCCTAACTGGGACCAGTACTGCGCCCTTACTGGGACCAGTTCCAGAACCAGTAAGGCGGCCTTACTGGGACCAGTACTGCGGCCTTACTGGGACCAGTACCAAAACCAGTAAGGGGGCCTTACTGGTACCAGTACTGCTCCCTTACTGGGACCAGTTCCAGAACCAGTAAGGGGGCCTTACTGGGACCAGTACTGCAGCATTGCTCGGACCAGTACCAGAACCGGTAAGGGGGCATAACTGGGACGAGTACTGAAGCCTTACAGGGACCAGTACCCTAACCAGTAAGAGGGCCTTACTGGGACCAGTACTGCGGCCTTACTGAGAACAGTATCAATACCAGAAAGGGGGCCTTACTGGGACCAGTACTGCGGCCTTACTGTTACAAGTACCAAAACCAGTAAGGGGGCCTTACTGGGACCAGTACTGAAGCCTTACTGGGACCAGTACCAAAACTAGTAAGGGGGCCTTACTGGGAACAGTACTGCAGACTTACTCGGAACAGTACCATAACCAATAAGGGGGCCTTACTGGTACCATTACTGCGGCCTTACTGGGACCAGTACCAAAACCAGTAAGGGGGCTTTACTGGGAACAGTACTGCGGCCTTACTGGGACCAGACCCTGACCCATAAGGGGGCCTTACTGGGACCAGTACTGCGGTGTTACTTGGACCAGTTCCAGAACCAGTAAGGGGGCCTTACTGGGACCAGTAATGCAGCCTTACTGGTACCAGTACCAATACCAGAAAGGGGGCCTTACTAGGACCAGTACTACGGCCTTACTGGGACCAGTCCCATAACCAGTAAGGGGGATTACTGGGACCAGGACTGCAGCCTTACTGGGACCACTACCAGAACCAGTAAGGGGGCATTAATGGGACCAGTTCTGCAACCTTACTGGGACAGTACCAGAACCAATAAGGGGGCTTTACTGGGACCAGTACTGCGGTCTTACTGGGACCAGTACCAAAACCAGTAAGGGGGCCTTACTGGGACCAGTACTGCGGCCTTACTGGGACCAGTTCCAATACCAGTTAGGGGGCCTTACTGGGACCAGTACCAAAACCAGTAAGGTGGCCTTGCTGGGACCAGTACTGCGCCCTTACAGGGACCAGTTACAGAACCAGTAAGGGGGCCTTACTGTGACAGTACTGCAGCCTTACTGGGACCATACCAGAACCAGTAAGGGGGCCTTACTTGGACCAGTACTGCGGCGTTACTGGGATCAGTACCAAAACCAGTAAGAGGGCCTTACTAGGACCAGTACTGAAGCCTGACTGGGACCAGTACAAAAACAAGTAAGGAGGACTTACTGGGACCAGTACTGTGGCCTTACTGGAACCAGTTCCAGAACCAGTAAGGAGGCCTTACTGGGACCAGTACTGAAGCTTTACTGGGACCAGTACCAAAAGCAGTAAGGGGGCCTTAATGGGATCAGTACTGCGGCCTTACTGGGACCAGTTCCAGAACCAGTAAGGGGGCCTTATTGGGACCAGTACCAAAACCAGTAAGGGGGCCTTACTGGGACCAGTACTGCGGTCTTACTGGGACCAGTACCTAAACAAGTAAGGGGCCTAACTGGGACCAGTACTGCGCCTTACTGGGACCAGTTCCAGAACCAGTTAGGGGGCCTTACTGGGACCAGTACTGCAGCATTACTCGGACCAGTACCAAAACCAGTAAGGGGGCATAACTGGGACGAGTACTGAAGCCTTACTGGGAACAGTACCAAAACCAGTAAGAGGGCCTTACTGGGACCAGTACTGCGGCCTTACTGAGACCAGTATCAATACCAGAAAGGGGGCCTTACTGGGACCAGTACTGCGGCCTTACTGGGACAAGTACCAAAACCAGTAAGGGGGCCTTACTGGGACCAGTACTGAAGCCTTACTGGGACCAGTACCAAAACTAGTAAGGGGGCCTTACTGGGAACAGTACTGCAGACTTACTCGGAACAGTACCATAACCAATAAGGGGGCCTTACTGGTACCATTACTGCGGCCTTACTGGGACCAGTACCAAAACCAGTAAGGGGGCCTTACTGGGACCAGTACTGCGGTCTTACTGGGACCAGTACCTAAACAAGTAAGAGGGCCTTACTGGGACCAGTACTGAAGCTTTACTGGGACCAGTACCAAAACCAGTAAGGGGGCCTTACTGGGATCAGTACTGCTGCCTTACTGGGACCAGTTCCAAAACCAGTATGGGGCCCTTACTGCGACCATTACCAAAACCAGTAAGGGGGCCTAACTGGGACCAGTACTGCGCCCTTACGGGGACCAGTTCCAGAACCAGTAAGGCGGCCTTACTGGGACTAGTACTGCGGCCTTACTGGGACCAGTACCAAAACCAGTAAGGGGGCCTTAGTGGGACCAGTACTGCTCCCTTACTGGGACCAGTTCCAGAACCAGTAAGGGGACCTTACTGGGACCATTACTGAAGCCTTACTGGGACCAGTACCAAAACCAGTAAGGGGGCCTTACTGGGACCAGTACTGCGGCCTTACTGAGACCATTACCAATACCAGAAAGGGGGCCTTACTGCGACCAGTACTACGGCCTTACTGGGACCAGTACCAAAACCAGTAAGGGGGCCTTACTGGGACCAGTACTGAAGCCTTACTGGTACCAGTACCAAAACCAGTAAGGGGGCCTTACTGGGAACAGTACTGCAGACTTACTCGGAACAGTACCATAACCAATAAGGGGGCCTTACTGGGACCAGTACTGCGGCCTTACTGGGATCAGTACTAAAACCAGTAAGGGGGCCTTACTGGGACCAGTACTGCGGCCTTACTGGGACCAGACCCTGACCAGTAAGGGGGCCTTACTGGGACTAGTACTGCGATCTTACTGGGACCAGTACCAAAACCAGTAAGGGGGCCTTACTGGGACCAGTACTGCGGTGTTACTGGGACCAGACCCTGACCAGTAAGGGGGCCTTACTGGGACCAGTACTGAAGCCTTACTGGGACCAGTACCAAAACCAGTAAAGGGGCCTTACTGGGACCAGTACTTCGGCCTTACTTAGACCAGTTCCAGAACCAGTAAGGGGGCCTTACTGGGACCAGTACCAAAACCAGTAAGGGGGCCTTACTGGGACCAGTACTGCTGCCTTACTGGGACCAGTTCAAGAACCAGTAAGGGGGCCTTCCTGTGACCAGTACTGCGGCCTTACTGGGACCAGTTCAAGAACCAGTAAGGGGGCCTTACTGGGACCAGTACTGCAGCCTTACTTGGACTAGTACCAAAACCAGTAAGGGGGCTTTACTGGGACCAGTACTGAAACCTTACTGGGACCAGTACCTGAACCAGTAAGGGGGCATTACAGAGACCAGTACTGCGGCCTTCCTGGGACCAGTACCAAAACCAGTAAGGGGGCTTTACTGAGACCAGTACTGAAGCCTTACTGGAACCAGTACCTGAACCAGTAAGGGGGCCTTACAGGGACCAGTACTGCGGCCTTACTGGGACCAGTTCCAGAACCAGTAAGGGGGCCTTACTGGGACCAGTACTGCGGCCTAACTGGGACCAGTTCCAGAACCAGTAATGGAGCCTTACTGGGACCAGTACTGAAGCCTTACTCTGACCAGTACCAGAACCAGTAAGGGGCCTTACTGGGACCAGTACTGCGTCCTTACTGGGACCAGTACCAAAACCAGTAAGGGGGCCTTACTGGGACCAGTACTGCGGTCTTACTGGGACCAGTACCTAAACAAGTAAGAGGGCCTTACTGGGACCAGTACTGAAGCTTTACTGGGACCAGTACCAAAACCAGTAAGGGGGCCTTACTGGGATCAGTACTGCTGCTTTACTGGGACCAGTTCCAGAACCAGTAAGGGGCCCTTACAGCGACCAGTACCAAAACCAGTAATGGGGCCTAACTGGGACCAGTACTGCGCCCTTACTGGGACCAGTTCCAGAACCAGTAAGGCGGCCTTACTGGGACCAGTACTGCGGCCTTACTGGGACCAGTACCAAAACCAGTAAGGGGGCCTTACTGGGACCAGTACTGCTCCCTTACTGGGACCAGTTCCAGAACCATAAGGGGGCCTTACTGGGACCAGTACTGCAGCATTACTCGGACCAGTACCAGAACCAGTAAGGGGGCATAACTGGGACGAGTACTGAAGCCTTACTGGGACCAGTACCCTAACCAGTAAGAGGGCCTTACTGGGACCAGTACTGCGGCCTTACTGAGAACAGTATCAATACCAGAAAGGGGGCCTTACTGGGACCAGTACTGCGGCCTTACTGGGACCAGTACCAAAACCAGTAAGGGGGCCTTACTGGGACCAGTACTGCAGCCTTACTGGGACCAGTACCAAAACTAGTAAGGGGGCCTTACTGGGAACAGTACTGCAGACTTACTCGGAACAGTACCATAACCAATAAGGGGGCCTTACTGGTACCATTACTGCGGCCTTACTGGGACCAGTACCAAAACCAGTAAGGGGGCTTTACTGGGAACAGTACTGTGGCCTTACTGGGACCAGACCCTGACCCGTAATGGGGCCTTACTGGGACTAGTACTGCGGCGTTACTGGGACCAGACCCTGACCAGTATGGGGGCCTTACTGGGACCAGTACTGAAGCCTTACTGGGACCAGTACCAAAACCAGTAAAGGGGCCTTACTGGGACACGTACTGCGGCCTTACTTGGACCAGTTCCAGAACCAGTAAGGGGGCCTTACTGGGACCAGTACCAAAACCAGTAAGGGGGCCTTACTGGGACCAGTACTGCGGCCTTACTGGGACCAGACCCTGACCAGTAAGGGGGCCTTACTGGGACTAGTACTACGATCTTACTGGGACCCGTACCAAAACCAGTAAGGGTCCTTACTGGGACCAGTACTGCGGTGTTACTGGGAACAGACCCTGACCAGTAAGGGGGCCTTACTGGGACCAGTACTGAAGCCTTACTGGGACCAGTACCAAAACCAGTAAAGGGGCCTTACTGGGACCAGTACTGCGGCCTTACTTAGACCAGTTCCAGAACCAGTAAGGGGGCCTTACTGGGACCAGTACCAAAACAGGTAAGGGGGCCTTACTGGGACCAGTACTGCTGCCTTACTGGGACCAGTACCAATACCAGAAAGGGGGCCTTACTGGGACCAGTACTAAGGCCTTACTGGGACCAGTCCCAAAACCAGTAAGGGGGCATTACAGGGACCATTTCTGCAGCCTTACAGAGAACAGTACCAGAACCAATAAGGGGGCCTTACAGGGACCAGTACTGCGGCCTTACTGGGACCAGTTCCAGAACCAGTAAGGGGGCCTTACTGGGACCAGTACTGCGGCCTAACTGGGACCAGTTCCAGAACCAGTAATGGAGCCTTACTGGGACCAGTACTGAAGCCTTACTCTGACCAGTACCAAAACCAGTTAGGGGGCCTAACTGGGACCAGTTCTGCGCCCTTACTGGGACTACTTCCAGAACCAGTAAGGGGGCCTTACTGGGACCAGTACTGCGGCCTTACTGGGACCAGACCCTGACCAGTAAGCGGGCCTTACTGGGACCAGTACTGAAGCCTTACGGGGAACAGTACCAAAACCAATAAGGGGGCCTTACTGGGACCAGTACTGTGGACTTACTGGGACCAGTTCCAGAACCAGTAAAGGGGCCTTACTGGGACCAGTACTGAAGCTTTACTGGGACCAGTACAAAAACCAGTAAGGGGGCCTTAATGGGATCAGTACTGCAGCCTTACTGGGACCAGTTCCAGAACCAGTAAGGGGGCTTTAGTGGGACCAGTACCAAAACCAGTAAGGGGGCCTTACTGGGACCAGTACTTCGGTCTTACTGGGACCAGTACCTAAACAAGTAAGAGGGCCTTACTGGGACCAGTACTGAAGCCTTACTGGGACCAGTACCAAAACCAGTAAGGGGGCCTTACTGGGACCAGTACTGCGGCCTTACTGAGACCAGTACCAATACCAGAAAGGGGGCCTTACTGGGACCAGTACTGCGGTCTTACTGGGACCAGTACAAAAACCAGTAAGGGGGCCTTACTGGGACCAGTACTGAAGCCATACTGGGAACAGTACCAAAACCAGTAAGTGGGCCTTACTGGGAACAGTACTGCAGACTTACTCGGAACAGTACCATAACCAATAAAAGGGCCTCACTGGGACCAGTACTGCGGCCTTACTGGGACCAGTACCAAAACCAGTAAGGGGTCCTTACTGGGACCAGTACTGCGGCCTTACTTTGACCAGACCTTGACCAGTAAGGGGGCCTTACTGGGACCAGTACTGCGGTCTTACTGGGACCAGTACCAAAACCAGTAAGGGAGCTTTACTGGGACCAGTACTGCGGCGTTACTGGGACCAGACCCTGACCAGTAAGGGGGCCTTACTGGGATCAGTAGTGAAGCCTCACTGGGACCAGTACCAAAACCAGTAAAGGGGCCTTACTGGGACCAGTACTGCGGCCTTACTTAGACCAGTTCCAGAACCAGTAAGGCGGCCTTACTGGGACCAGTACCAAAACCAGTAAGGGGGCCTTACTGGGACCAGTACTGCGGTCTTACTGGGACCAGTACCAATACCAGAAAGGGGGCCTTACTGGGACCAGTACAGATGCCGTACTGGGACCACTACCAAAACCAGTAAAGGGGCTGTACTGGGACCATTATTTCGGCCTAACTGGGAGCAGTTCCAGAACCAGTAATGGAGCATTACTGGGACCAGTACTGAAGCCTTACTGGGACCAGTACCAAAACCAGTTAGGGGGCCTAACTGGGACCAGTTCTGCGCCCTTACTGGGACTAGTACGAAAACCAGTAAGGGGGCCTTACTGGGACCAGTACTGCGGCCTTACTGGGACCAGACCCTGACCAGTAAGTGGACCTTACTGGGACCAGTACTGAAGCATTCCAGGGAACAGTACCAAAACCAGTAAGGGGGCCTTACTGGGACCAGTAATGTGGACTTACTGGGACCAGTTCCAGAACCAGTAAGGGGGCCTTACTGGGACCAGTAACAAAACCAGTAAGGGGACCTTACTGGGACCAATACTGAAGACTTACTGGGACCAGTACCAAATCCAGTAATGGGGCCTTACTGGGACAGGAATTAAGCGTTACTGGGACCAGTACCAAAACCCGTAAAGGGGCCTTACTGGGATCAGTACTGCGGCCTTACTGGGACCAGTTCCAGAACCAGTAAGGGGCCCTTTCTGGGACCAGTAACAAAACCAGTAAGGGGGCCTAACTGGGACCAGTACTGTACCCTTACTGGGACCAGTTCCAGAACCAGTTAGGGGTCCTTACTGGGACCAGTACTGCGGCCTTACTGGGACCAGTACCAAAACCAGTAAGGGGTCCTTACTGGGACCAGTACTGCGCCCTTACTGGGACCAGTTCCAGAACCAGTAAGGGGGCCTTACTGGAACCAGTACTGCAGCCTTACTCGGACCAGTACCAGAACCAGTAAGGGGCCTTACTGGGACCAGTACTGCGTCCTTACTGGGACCAGTACCAAAACCAGTAAGGGGGCCTTACTGGGACCAGTACTGCAGCCTTACTGGCACCAGAAACTGACCAGTAAGGGGGCCTTACTGGGACCAGTACTGAGGTCTTACTGGGACCAGTACCAAAACCCGTAGGGGGCCTTACTGGGACCAGTACTGCGGCGTTACTGGGACCAGACCCTGACCAGTAAGGGGGCCTTACTGGGACCAGTACCAAAACCAGTAAGGGGGCCTTACTGGGACCAGTACTGCGGCCTTACTGGGACCAGTATGAATACCAGAAAGGGGGCCTTACTGGGACCAGTACTACGGCCTTACTGGGACCAGTCCCAAAACCAGTAAGGGGGCCTTAGTGGGACCAGGACTGCAGCCTTACTGGGACCACTACCAGAACCAGTAAGGGGGCCTTACTGGGACCAGTACTGCAGCCTTACTGGGAACAGTACCATAACCAATAAGGGGGCCTTACTGGGACCAGTACTGCGGTCTTACTGGGACCAGTACCAAAACCAATAAGGGGGCCTTACTGGGACCAGTATTGCTGCCTTACTTGGATCAGTACGAAAACCAGTAAGGGGTCCTCACTGGGACCAATACTGAGGCCTTACTGGGACCAGAAACTGACCAGTAAGGGGGCCTTACTGGGACCAGTATTGAAGCCTGACTGGGACCAGTACCAAAACCAGTATGGGGGACTTACTGGGACCAGTACTGCGACCTTACTGGGACCAGTTCCAATACCAGTTAGGGGGCCTTACTGGGACCAGTACAAAAACCAGTAAGTTGGCCTTGCTGGGACCAGTACTGCGCCCTTACAGGGACCAGTTACAGAACCAGTAAGGGGCCCATACTAGGACCAGTACTGCAGCTTTACTGGGACCAGTACCAGAACCAATAAGGGGGCCTTACTGGGACCAGTATTGCAGCCTTACTGGGACCAGCACCAAAACCAGTAAGGGGGCCTAACTGGGATCAGTACTGCGGCCATAACGGGACCAGTTCCAGAACCTGTAAGGGGGCCTTACTGGGACCAGTACCAAAACCAGTAAAGGGCCCTTACTGGGACCAGTACTGCGGCCATACTGGGAATAGATCAAGAACCAGTAAGGGGGCCTTACTGGGACCAGTACTGCGGCCTTACTTCGACCAGTACCAAAACCAGTAAGGGGGCCTTACTGGGACCAGTACTGAAGCCTTACTGGGACCAGTACCAGAACGAGTAAGGGGGCCTTACTGGGACCAGTACTGCGGTTTTATTGGGACCAGTTCCAGAACTAGTAAGGGGGCCTTACTGGGACCAGTACTGCGGCCTTACTGGGACCATTACCTAAACAATTAAGGGGGCCTTACTGGGACCAATACTGCGGCCTTACTTGGACCAGTTCCAGAACCAGTAAGGGGGCCTTACTGGTACCAGTACTGCGCCCTTACTGGGATCAGTTCCAGAACCAGTAATGGGGCTTTACTGTGACCAGTACTGCTACTTTACTGGGACCAGTACCAGAACCAGTATGGGGGCCTTACTGGGACCAGTACTGCGGCCTTACTGGGACCACTACCAAAACCAGTATGGCGGCTTTACTGGGACCAGTACAGATGCCGTACTGGGACCACTACCAAAACCAGTAAAGGGGCCTTACTGGGACCATTACTGCGGCCTAACTGGGACCAGTTCCAGAACCAGTAATGGAGCATTACTGGGACCAGTACTGAAGCCTTACTGGGACCAGTACCAAAACCAGTTAGGGGGCCTTACTGGGACCAGTACTGCGGCCTTACTGGGACCAGACCCTGACCAGTAAGGGGGCCTTACTGGGACCAGTACTGAAGCCTTACGGGGAACAGTACCAAAACCAGTAAGTGGGCCTTACCTGGACCAGTACTGAAGACTTACTGGGACCAGTACCAAAACCAGTAAGGTGGCCTTACTGGGACAGGAATTAAGCGTTAATGGGACCAGTACCAAAACCGGTAAGGGGGCCTTACTGGGATCAGTACTGCGGCCTTACTGGGACCAGTTCCAGAACCAGTAAAGGGCCCTTTCTGGGACCAGTAACAAAACCAATAAGGGGGCCTAACTGGGTCCAGTACTGTGCCCTTACTGGGACCAGTACCAAAACCAGTAAGGGGGCCTTAATTGGATCAGTACTGCGGCCTTACTGGGACCAGTTGCAGAACCAGTAAGGGGACATTACTGGGACCAGTACCAAAACCATTAAGGGGGCGTTACTGGGACCAGTACTGAAGCCATACTGGGAACAGTACCAAAACCAGTAAGCGGGCCTTACTGGGACCAGTACTGCGGCCTTACTGGGACCAGTTCCAGAATCAGTAAGAGGACCTTACTGGGACCAGTACCAAAACCAATAAGTGGGCCTTACTGGGACCAGTACTGAAGCCTTACTGGGACCAGTACCAAAACCAGTAAGGGGGTCTTACTGGGACCACTACTCCAGCCTTACTGGGACCAATTCCATAACCCTTAAGGGGACTTTACTGGGACCAGTACCAAAACCAGTAAGGGGGCCTTACTGGGACAGGTACTGAAGCCTTACTGGGACCAGTACCAGAACCAGTAAGGGGGCCTTACTGGGACCAGTACTGCGGCGTTACTGGGACCAGTACCAAAACCAGTAAGGGGGCCTTACTGGGACCAGTACTGCAGCCTTACTGGGACCAGTACCAGAACCAGTAAGGGGGCCTTACTGGGACCAATACTGCGGCGTTACTGGTACCAGTACCAAAAACAGTAAGGGTGCCTTACTGGGACCACTACTGCGGCCTTACTGGGACTAGTACAAAAACCAATATGTGGGACTTACTTGGTCCAGTACTGAAGCCTTACTGGGACCAGTACCAAAAACAGTAAGGGGGCCTTACTGGGACCAGTACTGCAGCCTTACTGGGACCAGCACCAGAACCAATAAGAGGGCCTTACTGGAACCAGTACTGCGGCATTACTGGGACCAGTACCAAGACCTGTAAGGGGGCCTTACTGGGACCAGTACTGAAGCCTTACTGGGACCAGTTCCAAAACAAGTAAGGGGGCCTTACTGGAACCAGTACTGCGACCTTACTGGGAACAGTACCAATACCAGTTGGGGGCCTTAGTGGGACTAGTACTGCGGCCTTACTGGGACCAGTACCAAAACCATTAAGGGGCCTTACTGGGACCAGTACTACGGCCTTACTGGGACCAGTACCAAAACTAGAAAGGGGGCCTTATTGGGACCAGTACTGCGGCCTTACTGGGAAAAGTACGAAAACCAGTAAGGTGGCCTTACTGGGACCAGTACTGCGGCCTTACTGGGACCAGACCCTGACCAGTAAGTGGGCCTTACTGGGACCAGTACTGAAGCCTTACTGGAAACAGTACCAAAACCAGTAATGGGGCCTTACTGCGACGAGTACTGCGGCCTTACTGGGACCAGTACCAATACCAGTTAGGGGGCCTTACTGGGACCAGTACTGAAGCCTTACTGGGAACAGAACCAAAACCAGTAAGGGGGCCTTACTGGGACCAGTACTGCGGCCTTACTGGGACCAGTCCCAGAACCAGTAAGGGGACCTTACTGGGACAAGTACCAAAACCATTAAGGGGGCCTTACTGGGACCAGTACTGCGCCCTTACTGGGACCAGTTCTGGAAACCAGTAAGGGGGCCTTATTGGGACCAGTACTGCGGCCTTACTGGGACCAGTACCAAAACCAGTAAGGAGGCCTTACTGGGACCAGTACTGCAGCCTTACTGGGACCAGTTGCAGAACCAGTAAGGGGACTTTACTCGCACCAGTACCAAAACCTGTAAGGGGGCGGTACTGGGTCCAGTACTGAAGCCATACTGGGAACAGTACCAAAACCAGTAAGGGGGCCTTACAGAGACCAGTACTGCGGCCTCACTGGGAACAGTACCAAAACCAGTAAGGGTGCCTAACTGGGACCAGTACTACGTCCTTACTGGGACCAGTTCCAGTACCAGTAAGGGGACCTTACTGGGACCAGTACCAAAACCAATAAGGGGGCCTTACTGGGACGAGTACTGAAGCCTTACTGGGACCAGTACTAAAACAAGTAACGGGGCCTTACTGAGACCAGTACTGCGGCCTTACTGAGACCAGTACCAATACCAGTTAGGGGGCCTTACTGGGACCTGTACTGAAGCCTTACTGGGACCAGTTCCAGAACCAGTTAGGGGGCCTTAGTAGGACTAGTAATGCGGCCGTACTGGGACCAGTACCAGAACCAGTAAGGGGGCCTTACTTGTACCAGTACTGCGGCCTCACTGGGACAAGTACCAAAATCAGTAAGGGGGCCTTTCTGGGACCAGTACTGAAGCCTTACTTCAACAGGTACCAAAAACAGTATAGGGGCCTTACTGGGACCAGTACTGCGGTCTTACTGGGACCAGTTCCAGAACCAGTAAGGGGGCCTTACTGGGACCAGTACTGCTGCCTTACTGAGACCAGTTCCAGAACCAGTTAGGGGGCCTTACTGGGACTAGAACTGCGGCCTTACTGGTACCAGTACCAAAACCAGTAAGGGGGCCTTACTTGGACCAGTACTGCGGCCTTACTGGGACAAGTACCAAAACCAGTAAGGGGGCCTTACGGGGACCAGTACTGAAGCCTTACTGGGACCAGTACCAAAACCAATAAGGGGGCCTTACTGGGACCAGTACTGCGGCCTTACTGGGACCAGTACCAAAACCTGTAAGGGGGCCTTACTGGTACCAGTACTGAAGCCTTACTTGAACCAGTTCCAAAACCGGTAAGGGGGCCTTACTGGTACTAGTACTGAAGCCTTACTGGGACCAGTACCAAAACCTGTAAGGGGGCCTTACTGGGACCAGTACTGTAGCCTTACTGGGACCAGTTCCAGAACCAGTAAGGGGGCCTTACTGGGACCAGTACTGCAGCCTTACTGGGAAAAGTACCAGAACCAGTAAGGGGGCCTTACTGGGACCAGTACTGCGGCGTTACTGGGACCAGTACCAAAACCAGGAAGGGGGCCTTACTGGGACCAGTACTGAAGCCTTACTGGGACCAGTACCAAAACCAGCAGGTGGACTTACTGGGGCCAGTACTGCCGCCTTACTGGGACCAGTTCCAGAACCAGTAAGGGGGCCTTACTGGGACCAGTACTGCGGCCTTACTGGGACCAGTACCAATACCAGTTAGTTGGCCTTACTGGGACCAGTACTGCGGCCTTACTGGGACCAGTATCAAAACCAGTAAGGGGGCCTTACTGGGACCAGAACTGAAGCCTTATTGGGACCAGTTCCAAAACCAGTAAGGGGTCCTTACTGGGACCAGCACCAATACCAGTTAGTTGGCCTTACTAGGACCAATACTGCGGCCTTACTGGGACCAGTACCAAAACCAGTAAGGGGGCCTTACTGGGACAGGTACTGAAGCCTTACTGGGACCAGTACCAGAACCAGTAAGGGGGCCTTACTGGGACCAGTACTGCGGCGTTACTGGGACCAGTACCAAAACCAGTAAGGGGGCCTTACTGGGACCAGTACTGCAGCCTTACTGGGACCAGTACCAGAACCAGTAAGGGGGCATTACTGGGACCAATACTGCGGCGTTACTGGTACCAGTACCAAAAACAGTAAGGGTGCCTTACTGGGACCACTACTGCGGCCTTACTGGAACTAGTACAAAAACCAATATGTGGGCCTTACTTGGTCCAGTACTGAAGCCTTACTGGGACCAGTACCAAAAACAGTAAGGGGGCCTTACTGGGACCAGTACTGCAGCCTTACTGGGACCAGCACCAGAACCAATAAGAGGGCCTTACTGGAACCAGTACTGCGGCATTACTGGGACCAGTACCAAGACCTGTAAGGGGGCCTTACTGGGACCAGTACTGAAGACTTACTGGGACCAGTTCCACAACAAGTAAGGGGGCCTTACTGGAACCAGTACTGCGACCTTACTGGGAACAGTACCAATACCAGTTGGGGGCCTTAGTGGGACTAGTACTGCGGCCTTACTGGGACCAGTACCAAAACCATTAAGGGGGCCTTACTGGGACCAGTACTACGGCCTTACTGGGACCAGTACCAAAACTAGAAAGGGGGCCTTATTGGGACCAGTACTGCGGCCTTACTGGGAAAAGTACGAAAACCAGTAAGGTGGCCTTACTGGGACCAGTACTGCGGCCTTACTGGGACCAGACCCTGACCAGTAAGTGGGCCTTACTGGGACCAGTACTGAAGCCTTACTGGAAACAGTACCAAAACCAGTAATGGGGCCTTACTGCGACGAGTACTGCGGCCTTACTGGGACCAGTACCAATACCAGTTAGGGGGCCTTACTGGGACCAGTACTGAAGCCTTACTGGGAACAGAACCAAAACCAGTAAGGGGGCCTTACTGGGACCAGTACTGCGGCCTTACTGGGACCAGTCCCAGAACCAGTAAGGGGACCTTACTGGGACAAGTACCAAAACCATTAAGGGGGCCTTACTGGGACCAGTACTGCGCCCTTACTGGGACCAGTTCTGGAAACCAGTAAGGGGGCCTTATTGGGACCAGTACTGCGGCCTTACTGGGACCAGTACCAAAACCAGTAAGGAGGCCTTACTGGGACCAGTACTGCAGCCTTACTGGGACCAGTTGCAGAACCAGTAAGGGGACTTTACTCGCACCAGTACCAAAACCTGTAAGGGGGCGGTACTGGGTCCAGTACTGAAGCCATACTGGGAACAGTACCAAAACCAGTAAGGGGGCCTTACAGAGACCAGTACTGCGGCCTCACTGGGAACAGTACCAAAACCAGTAAGGGTGCCTAACTGGGACCAGTACTACGTCCTTACTGGGACCAGTTCCAGTACCAGTAAGGGGACCTTACTGGGACCAGTACCAAAACCAATAAGGGGGCCTTACTGGGACGAGTACTGAAGCCTTACTGGGACCAGTACTAAAACAAGTAACGGGGCCTTACTGAGACCAGTACTGCGGCCTTACTGAGACCAGTACCAATACCAGTTAGGGGGCCTTACTGGGACCTGTACTGAAGCCTTACTGGGACCAGTTCCAGAACCAGTTAGGGGGCCTTAGTAGGACTAGTAATGCGGCCGTACTGGGACCAGTACCAGAACCAGTAAGGGGGCCTTACTTGTACCAGTACTGCGGCCTCACTGGGACAAGTACCAAAATCAGTAAGGGGGCCTTTCTGGGACCAGTACTGAAGCCTTACTTGAACAGGTACCAAAAACAGTATAGGGGCCTTACTGGGACCAGTACTGCGGTCTTACTGGGACCAGTTCCAGAACCAGTAAGGGGGCCTTACTGGGACCAGTACTGCTGCCTTACTGAGACCAGTTCCAGAACCAGTTAGGGGGCCTTACTGGGACTAGAACTGCGGCCTTACTGGTACCAGTACCAAAACCAGTAAGGGGGCCTTACTTGGACCAGTACTGCGGCCTTACTGGGACAAGTACCAAAACCAGTAAGGGGGCCTTACGGGGACCAGTACTGAAGCCTTACTGGGACCAGTACCAAAACCAATAAGGGGGCCTTACTGGGACCAGTACTGCGGCCTTACTGGGACCAGTACCAAAACCATTAAGGGGGCCTTACTGGGACCAGTACTACGGCCTTACTGGGACCAGTACCAAAACCAGAAAGGGGGCCTTATTGGGACCAGTACTGCGGCCTTACTGGGAAAAGTACGAAAACCAGTAAGGTGGCCTTACTGGGACCAGTACTGCGGCCTTACTGGGACCAGACCCTGACCAGTAAGTGGGCCTTACTGGGACCAGTACTGAAGCCTTACTGGAAACAGTACCAAAACCAGTAATGGGGCCTTACTGCGACGAGTACTGCGGCCTTACTGGGACCAGTACCAATACCAGTTAGGGGGCCTTACTGGGACCAGTACTGAAGCCTTACTGGGAACAGAACCAAAACCAGTAAGGGGGCCTTACTGGGACCAGTACTGCGGCCTTACTGGGACCAGTCCCAGAACCAGTAAGGGGACCTTACTGGGACAAGTACCAAAACCATTAAGGGGGCCTTACTGGGACCAGTACTGCGCACTTACTGGGACCAGTTCTGGAAACCAGTAAGGGGGCCTTATTGGGACCAGTACTGCGGCCTTACTGGGACCAGTACCAAAACCAGTAAGGAGGCCTTACTGGGACCAGTACTGCAGCCTTACTGGGACCAGTTGCAGAACCAGTAAGGGGACTTTACTCGCACCAGTACCAAAACCTGTAAGGGGGCGGTACTGGGTCCAGTACTGAAGCCATACTGGGAACAGTACCAAAACCAGTAAGGGGGCCTTACAGAGACCAGTACTGCGGCCTCACTGGGAACAGTACCAAAACCAGTAAGGGTGCCTAACTGGGACCAGTACTACGTCCTTACTGGGACCAGTTCCAGTACCAGTAAGGGGACCTTACTGGGACCAGTACCAAAACCAATAAGGGGGCCTTACTGGGACGAGTACTGAAGCCTTACTGGGACCAGTACTAAAACAAGTAACGGGGCCTTACTGAGACCAGTACTGCGGCCTTACTGAGACCAGTACCAATACCAGTTAGGGGGCCTTACTGGGACCTGTACTGAAGCCTTACTGGGACCAGTTCCAGAACCAGTTAGGGGGCCTTAGTAGGACTAGTAATGCGGCCGTACTGGGACCAGTACCAGAACCAGTAAGGGGGCCTTACTTGTACCAGTACTGCGGCCTCACTGGGACAAGTACCAAAATCAGTAAGGGGGCCTTTCTGGGACCAGTACTGAAGCCTTACTTGAACAGGTACCAAAAACAGTATAGGGGCCTTACTGGGACCAGTACTGCGGTCTTACTGGGACCAGTTCCAGAACCAGTAAGGGGGCCTTACTGGGACCAGTACTGCTGCCTTACTGAGACCAGTTCCAGAACCAGTTAGGGGGCCTTACTGGGACTAGAACTGCGGCCTTACTGGTACCAGTACCAAAACCAGTAAGGGGGCCTTACTTGGACCAGTACTGCGGCCTTACTGGGACAAGTACCAAAACCAGTAAGGGGGCCTTACGGGGACCAGTACTGAAGCCTTACTGGGACCAGTACCAAAACCAATAAGGGGGCCTTACTGGGACCAGTACTGCGGCCTTACTGGGACCAGTACCAAAACCATTAAGGGGGCCTTACTGGGACCAGTACTACGGCCTTACTGGGACCAGTACCAAAACCAGAAAGGGGGCCTTATTGGGACCAGTACTGCGGCCTTACTGGGAAAAGTACGAAAACCAGTAAGGTGGCCTTACTGGGACCAGTACTGCGGCCTTACTGGGACCAGACCCTGACCAGTAAGTGGGCCTTACTGGGACCAGTACTGAAGCCTTACTGGAAACAGTACCAAAACCAGTAATGGGGCCTTACTGCGACGAGTACTGCGGCCTTACTGGGACCAGTACCAATACCAGTTAGGGGGCCTTACTGGGACCAGTACTGAAGCCTTACTGGGAACAGAACCAAAACCAGTAAGGGGGCCTTACTGGGACCAGTACTGCGGCCTTACTGGGACCAGTCCCAGAACCAGTAAGGGGACCTTACTGGGACAAGTACCAAAACCATTAAGGGGGCCTTACTGGGACCATTAGTGCGGCATTTCTGGGACCAGTTCTGGAAACCAGTAAGGGGGCCTTATTGGGACCAGTACTGCGGCCTTACTGGGACCAGTACCAAAACCAGTAAGGAGGCCTTACTGGGACCAGTACTGCAGCCTTACTGGGACCAGTTGCAGAACCAGTAAGGGGACTTTACTCGCACCAGTACCAAAACCTGTAAGGGGGCGGTACTGGGTCCAGTACTGAAGCCATACTGGGAACAGTACCAAAACCAGTAAGGGGGCCTTACAGAGACCAGTACTGCGGCCTCACTGGGAACAGTACCAAAACCAGTAAGGGTGCCTAACTGGGACCAGTACTACGTCCTTACTGGGACCAGTTCCAGTACCAGTAAGGGGACCTTACTGGGACCAGTACCAAAACCAATAAGGGGGCCTTACTGGGACGAGTACTGAAGCCTTACTGGGACCAGTACTAAAACAAGTAACGGGGCCTTACTGAGACCAGTACTGCGGCCTTACTGAGACCAGTACCAATACCAGTTAGGGGGCCTTACTGGGACCTGTACTGAAGCCTTACTGGGACCAGTTCCAGAACCAGTTAGGGGGCCTTAGTAGGACTAGTAATGCGGCCGTACTGGGACCAGTACCAGAACCAGTAAGGGGGCCTTACTTGTACCAGTACTGCGGCCTCACTGGGACAAGTACCAAAATCAGTAAGGGGGCCTTTCTGGGACCAGTACTGAAGCCTTACTTCAACAGGTACCAAAAACAGTATAGGGGCCTTACTGGGACCAGTACTGCGGTCTTACTGGGACCAGTTCCAGAACCAGTAAGGGGGCCTTACTGGGACCAGTACTGCTGCCTTACTGAGACCAGTTCCAGAACCAGTTAGGGGGCCTTACTGGGACTAGAACTGCGGCCTTACTGGTACCAGTACCAAAACCAGTAAGGGGGCCTTACTTGGACCAGTACTGCGGCCTTACTGGGACAAGTACCAAAACCAGTAAGGGGGCCTTACGGGGACCAGTACTGAAGCCTTACTGGGACCAGTACCAAAACCAATAAGGGGGCCTTACTGGGACCAGTACTGCGGCCTTACTGGGACCAGTACCAAAACCTGTAAGGGGGCCTTACTGGTACCAGTACTGAAGCCTTACTTGAACCAGTTCCAAAACCGGTAAGGGGGCCTTACTGGTACTAGTACTGAAGCCTTACTGGGACCAGTACCAAAACCTGTAAGGGGGCCTTACTGGGACCAGTACTGTAGCCTTACTGGGACCAGTTCCAGAACCAGTAAGGGGGCCTTACTGGGACCAGTACTGCAGCCTTACTGGGAAAAGTACCAGAACCAGTAAGGGGGCCTTACTGGGACCAGTACTGCGGCGTTACTGGGACCAGTACCAAAACCAGGAAGGGGGCCTTACTGGGACCAGTACTGAAGCCTTACTGGGACCAGTACCAAAACCAGCAGGTGGACTTACTGGGGCCAGTACTGCCGCCTTACTGGGACCAGTTCCAGAACCAGTAAGGGGGCCTTACTGGGACCAGTACTGCGGCCTTACTGGGACCAGTACCAATACCAGTTAGTTGGCCTTACTGGGACCAGTACTGCGGCCTTACTGGGACCAGTATCAAAACCAGTAAGGGGGCCTTACTGGGACCAGAACTGAAGCCTTATTGGGACCAGTTCCAAAACCAGTAAGGGGTCCTTACTGGGACCAGCACCAATACCAGTTAGTTGGCCTTACTAGGACCAATACTGCGGCCTTACTGGGACCAGTACCAAAACCAGTAAGGGGGCCTTACTGGGACCAGAACTGAAGCCTTACTGGGACCAGTACCAAAACCAGTAAGGGGGCCTAACTGGGACCAGTACTTCGCAATTACTGGAACCAATTCCAGAACCAGTAAGGGGGCCTTACTGAGATTTGTATTGCGGCCTTACTGGGAGTAGACCCTGACCAGTAATGGGGCCTTACTGGGACCAGTACCCAAACCAGTAAGGGGGCCTAACTGGGACCAGTACTTCGCAATTACTGGGACCAGTTCCAGAACCAGTAAGGGGACCTTACTGGGACAAGTACCAAAACCAGTAAGGGGGCCTTACTTGGACCACTACTGCAGCCTTACTGGGACCAGTTCCAGAACCAGTAAGGGGACTTTACTGGGACTAGTACCAAAACCAGTAAGGGAGCCTTACTGGGACAGGTACTGAAGCCTTACTAGGAACAGTACCAAAACCAGTAAGGAGGACTTACTGGGACCAGTACTGCGGCCCCACTGGGAACAGTACCAAAATCAGTAAAGGGGGCCTAATTGGGACCAGTACTTCGCAATTACTGGGACCAGTTCCAGAACCAGTAAGGGAACCTTACTGGGACAAGTACCAAAACCAGTAAGGGGGCCTTACTTGGACCACTACTGCAGCCTTACTGGGACCAGTTCCAGAACCAGTAAGGGGACTTTACTGGGACTAGTACCAAAACCAGTAAGGGAGCCTTACTGGGACAGGTACTGAAGCCTTACTAGGAACAGTACCAAAACCAGTAAGGAGGACTTACTGGGACCAGTACTGCGGACCCACTGGGAACAGTACCAAAATCAGTAAAGGGGGCCTAATTGGGACCAGTACTGCGCCCTTACTGGGACCAGTTCCAGAACCAGTAAGGGGACTTTACTAGGACCAGTACAAAAACCAGTAAGGGGGCCTTACTGTGACAGGTACTGAAGCCTTACTGGGAACAGTACCAAAACCAGTAAGGGGGCCTTACTGGGACCAGTACTGCAGCCTTACAGGGACCAGTACCAATACCAGTAAAGGGACCTTACAGGGACAAGTACCAAAACCAGTAATGGGACCTTACTGGTACTAGTACTGAAGCCTTACTGGGACCAGTACCAAAACCAGTAAGGGCGCCTAAATGGGACCAGTACTGCGCCCTTACTGGGACCAGTTCCAGAACCAGAAAGGGGGCCTTACTGGGACCAGTACTGAAGCCTTACTGGAACCAGTACCAAAACCAGTAAGGGGGGCCTAACTGGGACCAGTACTGTGCCCTTACTGGGACCAGTTCCAGAACCAGTAAGGGGGCCTTACTGGGACCATTGCTGCGGCCTTACAGGGACCAGTACCAAAACCAGTAAGGGGGCGTTACTGGGACCAATACTGAAGCCTTACTGGGAACAGTACCAAAACCAGTAAGGGGGCCTTACCGGGACCAGTACTGCGGCCTTACTGGGACCAGTTCCAGAACCAGTTAGGGGGTCGTACTGGGACTAGTACTGCGGTCTTACGAGGACCAGTACCAGAACCAGTAAGTGGGCCTTACTTGGACCAGTACTGCGGCTTACTGGGACCAGTACCAAAACCAGTAAGGGGGCCTTACTGGGACCAGTACTGAAGCCTTACTGGGACCAGTACCAAAACCATTAGAGGGGCCTTACTGGGACCCGTACTGCGGCCTTACTGGGACCAGTTCCAGATCAAGTAAGGGGGCCTTACTGGGACCATTACTGCCGACTTACTGGGACCAGTACCAAAACCAGTAAGGGGGCCTTACTGGGACCAGTACTGCTGCCTTCCTGGGTACAGTACCAAAACCCGTAAGGGGGCCTTACTGGGACGAGTACTGCGGCCTTACTGGGACCAGTACCAAAATCAGTAAGGGGGCCTTACTGGGACCAGTACTGAAACCTTATTGGGACCAGTACCAATACCAGTAAGTTGGCCTTACAGGGACCAGTACTGCGGACTTGCTGGGACCAGTACCAAAACCATTAAGGGGGCCTTACTGGGACCAGTACTGCACCCTTAATGGGACCAGTTCCAGAACCAGTAAGTGGGCCTTACTGGGACCTGTACTGCAGCCTTACTGGGACCAGTTCCAGAAACAATAAGGGAGCCTTACTGGGACCACTACTGCGGCCTTACTGGGACCAGTACCAAAACCAGTAAGGGGGACCTACTGGAACCAGTACTTCGGCCTTACTGGGACCAGTACCAATAGCAGTTAGGGGCCTTATTGGAACCAGTACCAAAGCCTTACTGGGACCAGTACCAAAACCAGTAAGGGGGCCTTACTGGGACCAGTACTGCAGCCTTACTGGGACCAGTACCAAAACCAGTAAGGGGGCCTTACTGGGACCAGTACTGCAGCCTTACTGGGACCAATACTAAAACCAGTAAGGTGGCCTTACTGGGACCAGTACTGTAGCCTTACTGGGACCAGACCCTGACCAGTAAGTGGGCCTTACTGGGACCAGTACTGAAGCCTTACTGGGACCAGAACCAAAACCAGTAAGGGGGCCTTCCTGGCACCTGTACTGCACCCTTACTGGGACCAGTTCCAGAACCAGTAATAGAACCTTACTGGGACAAGTACCAAAACCAGTAAGGGGGCCTTACTGGGACCAGTACCAAAACCAATAAGGGGGCCTAACTGAGACCAGTACTGCGCCCTTACTGAGACCAGTTCCAGAACCAGTAAGGGGGCCTTACTGGGACCAGTACTGCGGCCTTACTGGGACCAGTACCAAAACCCGTAAGGGGGCCTTACTGGGACCAGTTCCAGAACCAGTAAGGGGGCCTTACTGGGACCAGTACTGCGGCCTTACTGGGACAAGTACCAAAACCAGTAAGGGGGCCTTACTGGTACTAGTACTGAAGCCTTACTGGGACCAGTACCAAAACCAGTAAGGGGACCTTACTGGGTCCACTACTGCAGCCTTACTGGGACCAGTTCCAGAACCAGTAAGGGGACTTTACTTGGAACAATACCAAAACCAGTAAGGGGGCCTTACTGGGACAGGAACTGAAGCCTTACTGGGAACAGTACCAAAAACAGTAAGGGGGCCTTACTGGGACCAGTACTGCGGCCTCACTGGGAACAGTACCAATACCAGTTAGGGGGCCTTACTGGGACCAGTACTGAAGCCTTACTGGGAACAGTACCAAAACCAGTAAGGGGGCCTTACTGGGACCAGTACTGCGGCCTTACTGGGACCAGTTCCAGAACCAGTAAGGGGACCTTACTGGGACAAGTACCAAAACCAGTAAGGGGGCCTTACTGGGACCAGTACTGAAGCCTTACTGGGACTAGTTCCAAAACCAGTAAGGGGGCCTTACTGGGACCAGTACTGAAGCCTTACTGGGACGAGTACAAAAACCAGTAAGGGGGCCTAATTGGGATCAGTACTGGGCCCTTACAGGGACCAGTTCCAGAACCAGTAAGGGGGCCTTAATGGGACTAGTACTGCGGCCTTACTGGGACCAGTACCAAAACCAGTAAGGGGGCCTTACTGGGACCAGTACTGCGGCCTTACTGGGAACAGTTCCAGAACCAATAAGGGGGCCTTACTGGGACCAGTACTGCACCCTTACTGGGAAAAGTTCCAGAACCAGTAAGGGGGCCTTACTGGGACCAGTCCTGAAGCCTTACTGGGACTAGTTCCAAAACCAGTAAGGGGGCCTTACTGGAACTAGTACTGAAGCCTTACTGGGACAAGTACCAAAACCAGTAAGGGGGCCTAATTGGGACCAGTACTGCGCCCTTATTGGGACCAGTACCAAAACCAGTAAGGGGGCCTTAATGGGACCAGTACTGTGCCCTTACTGGGAACAGTTCCAGAACCAGTAAGGGGGCCTTACTGGGACCAGTACTGAAGCCTTACTGGGACTATTTCCAAAACCAGTTAGGGGGCCTTACTGGGACCAGTACTGAAGCCTTACTGGGACCAGTACCAAAACCAGTAAGGGGGCATTACTGGAACCAGTACTGCTGCCTTACTGGGACCAGTACCAAAACCATTAAGGGGGCCTTACTGGGACCAGTACTGCACCCTTAATGGGACCAGTTCCATAACCAGTAAGGGGGCCTTACTGGGACCACTACTGCAGCCTTACTGGGACCAGTACCAGAACCAGTAAGGGGGCCTTACTGGTACCAGTACTGCGGCGTTACTGGGACCATTACCAAAACCAGTAAGGGGGCATTACTGGGACCAGTACTGAAGCCTTACTGGGACCAGTACCAAAACCAGTAAGGGGGCCTAATTGGGTCCAGTACTGCGCCCTTACTGGGACCAGTTCCAGAACCAGTAAGGGGGCCTTACTGCGAGCAGTACTGCGGCCTTACTGAGACCAGTACCAAAACCAGTAAGGGTGCCTTACTGGGACCAGTACTGCGCTCTTACTGGGAACAATTCCAGAACTAGTAAGAGGGCCTTAGTGGGACCAGTATTGAAGCCTTACTGGGACTAGTTCCAAAACCAGTAAGGGGGCCTTACTGGGACCAGTAATGAAGCCTTACTGGGACCAGTACCAAGACCAGTAAGGGGGCCTTAATGGGACCAGTACTGAAACCTTACTGGGACCAGTACCAAAACCAGAAAGGGGGCCATAATGGGATCAGTACTGGGGCCTTACTGAGACCAGTTCCAGAACCAGTAAGAGAGCCTTACTGGGACCAGTACTGCGGCCTTACTGGGACCAGTACCAAAACCTGTAAGGGGGCCTTACTGGGACCAGTACTGAAGACTTACTGGGACCAGTTCCAAAACCAGTAAGGGGGCCTTACTGGAACCAGTACTGCGGCCTTACTGGGACCAGTACCAATACCAGTTAGGGGGCCTTACTGGGACCAGTACTGCGGCCTTACTGGGACCAGTACCAAAACAAGTAAGGCGGCCTTCCTGGGACCAGTACTGCAGCCTTACTGGGACCAGACCCTCACCAGTAAGTGCGCCTTACTGGGACCAGTACTGAAGACTTACTGGGAACAGTACCAAATCCAGTAATGGGGCCTTACTTGGACCAGTACTGCGGCCTTACTGGGACTAGTACCAAAACCAGTAACGGGTCCTTACTGGGACCAGTACTGAAGCCTTACTGGGACCAGTACCAAAACCAATAAGGGGGCCTAACTGGGACCAGTACTGCGCCCTTACTGAGACCAGTTCCAGAACCAGTAAGAGGGCCTTACTGGGACCAGTATTGCGGCCTTAATGGGACATGTACCAAAACCAGTAAGGGGGCCTTACTGGGACCTGTACTGCGCCCTTACTGGGACCAGTTCCAGAACCAGTAAGGGGGCCTTACTGGGACCAGTACTGCGGCCTTGATAGGACAAGTACCAAAACCAGTAAGGGGGCCTTACTGGTACTAGTACTGAAGCCTTACTGGGGCCAGTACCAAAACCAGTAAGGGGGCCTTAATGGGACCACTACTGCAGCCTTACTGGGACCAGTTCCAGAACCAGTAAGTGGACTTTACTGGGACCAATACCAAAACCAGTAAGAGGGCCTTACTGGGACAGGTACTGAAGCCTTACTGGGAACAGTACCAAAACCAGTAAGGGGGCCTTACTGGGACCAGTACTGCGGCCTCACTGGGAACAGTACCAATACCAGTTAGGGGGCCTTACTGGGACCAGTACTGAAGCCTTACTGGGAACAATACCAAAACCAGTAAGGGGGTCTTACTGGGACCACTACTGCGGCCTTACTGGGACCAGTTCCAGAACAAGTACTGCGCCCTTACTGAGACCAGTACCAAAACCAGTAAGGGGGCCTTATTGGGACCAGTACTGCGGCCTTACTGGGACCAGTAGCAAAACCATTAAGGGGTCCTTACTGGGACCAGTACTACGGCCTTACTGGGACCATTTCCAGAACCAGTAAGGGGGCCTTACTGGGACCAGTACTGCAGCCTTACTGGGACCAGTACCAGAACCAGTAAGGGAGCCTTAATGGGACCAGTACTAAAGCCTTACTGGGACCAGTACCAAAACCAGTAAGGGGGCCTTACTGGGACCAGTACTGCGGCCTTACTGGGACAAGTACCAAAACCAGTAAGGGGGCCTTACTGGAACAGGAACTGAAGCCTTACTGGGAACAGTACCAAAAACAGTAAGGGGGCCTTACTGGGACCAGTACTGCGGCCTCACTGGGAACAGTACCAATACCAGTTAGGGGGCCTTACTGGGACCAGTACTGAAGCCTTACTGGGACAAGTACCAAAACCAGTAAGGGGGCCTTACTGGAACAGGAACTGAATCCTTACTGGGAACATTAACACAACCAGTAAGGGGGCCTTAATGGGACCAGTACTGCGGCCTTACTGGGAACAGTTCCAGAACCAGTAAGGGGACCTTACTGGGACAAGAACCAAAACCAGTAAGGGGGCCTTACTGGGACCAATACTGAAGCCTTACTGGGACTAGTTCCAAAACCAGTAAGGGGTCCTTACTGGGACCAGTACTGAAGCCTTACTGGGACGAGTACAAAAACCAGTAAGGGGGCCTAATTGGGACCAGTACTGCGCCCTTACAGGGACCAGTTTCAGAACCAGTAAAGGGGCCTTAGTGGGACTAGTACTGCGGCCTTACTGGGACCAGTACCAAAACCAGTAAGGGGGCCTTACTGGGACCAGTACTGCGCCCTTACTGGGAACAGTTCCAGAACCAATAAGGGGGCCTTACTGGGACCAGTACTGCACCCTTACTGGGAAAAGTTCCAGAACCAGTAAGGGGGCCTTACTGGGACCAGTCCTGAAGCCTTACTGTGACTAGTTCCAAAACCAGTAAGGGGGCCTTACTGGGACCAGTACTGAAGCCTTACTGGGACAAGTACCAAAACCAGTAAGGGGGCCTAATTGGGACCAGTACTGCGCCCTTACTGGGAACAGTACCAAAACCAGTAAGGGGGCCTTAATGGGACCAGTACCGTGCCCTTACTGGGAACAGTTCCAGAACCAGTAAGGGGGCCTTACTGGGACCAGTACTGAAGCCTTACTGGGACCAGTACCAAAACCAGTAAGGGGGCCATAATGGGACAAGTACTGTGCCCTTACTGGGACCAGTTCCAGAACCAGTAAGAGAGCCTTACTGGGACCAGTACTGCGGCCTTACTGGGACCAGTACCAATACCAGTTCGGGGGCCTTATTGGAACCAGTACCGAAGCCTTACTGGGACCAGTACCAAAACCAGTAAGGGGGCCTTACTGGGACCAGTACTGCAGCCTTACTGGGACCAGTACTAAAACCAGTAAGGTGGCCTTACTGGGACCAGTACTGCGGCCTTACTGGGACCAGACCCTGACCAGTAAGTGGGCCTTACTGGGACCAGTACTGAAGCCTTACTGGGAACAGTACCAAAACCAGTAATGGGGCCTTACTTGGACCAGTACTGCGGCCTTACTGGGACGAGTACCAATACCAGTTAGGGGGCCTTACTAGGACCAGTACTGAAGCCTTACTGGGACCAGAACCAAAACCAGTAAGGGGGCCATACTGGGACCAGTACTGCGGCCTTACTGGGACCAGTTCCAGAACCAGTAATGGGACCTTACGGGGACAAGTACCAAAACCAGTAAGGGGGCCTTACTGGGACCATTAACAAAACCAATAAGGGGGCCTAACTGGGACCAGTACTGCGGCCTTAATGGGACCAGTACCAAAACCAGTAAGGGGGCCTTACTGGGACCTGTACTGCGCCCTTACTGGGACCAGTTCCAGAACCAGTAAGGGGGCCTTACTGGGACCAGTACTGCGGCCTTACTAGGACAGGTACCAAAACCAGTAAGGGGGCCTTACTGGTACTAGTACTGAAGCCTTACTGGGGCCAGTACCAAAACCAGTAAGGGGGCCTTAATGGGACCACTACTGCAGCCTTACTGGAACCAGTTCCAGAACCAGTAAGGGGACTTTACTGGGACCAATACCAAAACCAGTAAGGGGGCCTTACTGGGACAGGTACTGAAGCCTTACTGGGAACAGTACCAAAACCAGTAAGGGGGCCTTACTGGGACCAGTACTGCGGCCTCACTGGGAACAGAACCAATACCAGTTAGGGGGCCTTACTGGGACCAGTACTGAAGCCTTACTGGGAAAAGTACCAAAACCAGTAAGGGGGCCTTACTGGGACCACTACTACGGCCTTACTGGGACCAGTTCCAGAACCAGTACTGCGCCCTTACTGAGACCAGTACCAAAACCAGTAAGGGGGCCTTATTGGGACCAGTACTGCGGTCTTACTGGGACCAGTACCAAAACCTTTAAGGGGTCCTTACTGGGACCAGTACTACGGCCTTACTGGGACCAGTTCCAGAACCAGTAAGGGGGCCTTACTGGGACCAGTAATTCGGCGTTACTGGAACCAGTACCAAAACCAGTAAGGGGGCCATAATGGGACCATTACTGGGGCCTTACTGGGACCAGTTCCAGAACCAGTAAGAGAGCCTTACTGGGACCAGTACTGCGGCCTTACTGGGACCAGTACCAATACCAGTTCGGGGGCCTTATTGGAACCAGTACCGAAGCCTTACTGAGACCAGTAACAAAACCCGTAAGGGGCCTTACTGGGACCAGTTCCAGAACCAGTAAGGGGGCATTACTGGGACCAGTACTGCGGCCTCACTGGGAACAGTACCAATACCAGTTAGGGGGCCTTACTGGGACCACTACTGAAGCCTTACTGGGAACAGTACCAAAACCAGTAAGGGGGCCTTAATGGGACCAGTACTGCGGCCTTACTGGGACCAGTTCCAGAACCAGTAAGGGGACCTTACTGGGACAAGAACCAAAACCAGTAAGGGGGCCTTACTGGGACCAGTACTGAAGCCTTACTGGGACTAGTTCCAAAACCGGTAAGGGGCCTTACTGGGACCAGTACTGAAGCCTTACTGGGACGAGTACAAAAACCAGTAAGGGGGCCTAATTGGGACCAGTACTGCGCCCTTACAGGGACCAGTTCCAGAACCAGTAAAGGGGCCTTAGTGGGACTAGTACTGCGGCCTTACTGGGACCAGTATCAAAACCAGTAAGGAGGCCTTACTGGGACCAGTACTGCGCCCTTACTGGGAACAGTTCCAGAACCAATAAGGGGGCCTTACTGGGACCAGTACTGCACCCTTACTGGGAAAAGTTCCATAACCAGTAAGGGGGCCTTACTGGGACCAGTCCTGAAGCCTTACTGGGACTAGTTCCAAAATCAGTAAGGGGGCCTTACTGGGACCAGTACTGAAGCCTTACTGGGCCAAGTACCAAAACCAGTAAGGGGGCCTAATTGGGACCAGTACTGCGCCCTTACTGGGACCAGTACCAAAACCAGTAAGGGGGCCTTAATGGGACCAGTACTGTGCCCTTACTGGGAACAGTTCCAGAACCAGTAAGGGGGCCTTACTGGGACCAGTACTGAAGCCTTACTGGGACCAGTACCAAAACCAGTAAGGGGGCCTTAATGGGACCAGTACTGAAGCCTTACTGGGACCAGTACCAAAATCAGTAAGGGGGCATTACTGGGACCAGTACCAAAACCATTAAGGGGGCCTTACTGGGACCAGTACTGCACCCTTAATGGGACCAGTTCCATAACCAGTAATGGGGGCCTTACTGGGACCACTACTGCAGCCTTACTGGGACCAGTACCAGAACCAGTAAGGGGGCCTTACTGGTACCAGTACTGCGGCGTTACTGGGAACATTACCAAAACCAGTAAGGGGGCATTACTGGGACCAGTACTGAAGCCTTACTGGGACCAGTACCAAAACCAGTAAGGGGGCCTTACTGGGACCAGTACTGAAGCATTACTGGGACTAGTACCAAAACCAGTAAGGGGGTCTAATTGGGACAAGTACTGCGCCCTTACTGGGACCAGTTTCAGAACCAGTAAGGGGGCCTTACTGCGACCAGTACTGCGGCCTTACTGGGACCAGTACCAAAACCAGTAAGGGGGCCTTACTGGGACCAGTACTGCGCTCTTACTGGGAACAATTCCAGAACTAGTAAGGGGGCCTTAGTGGGACCAGTATTGAAGCCTTACTGGGACTAGTTCCAAAACCAGTAAGGGGGCCTTACTGGGACCAGTACTGAAGCCTTACTGGGACCAGTACCAAGACCAGTAAGGGGTCCTTAATGGGACCAGTACTGAAACCTTACTGGGACCAGTACCAAAACCAGTAAGGGGGCCATAATGGGACCAGTACTGGGGCCTTACTGGGACCAGTTGCAGAACCAGTAAGAGAGCCATACTGGGACCAGTACTGCGGCCTTACTGGGACCAGTACCAAAACCTGTAAGGGGGCCTTACTGGGACCAGTACTGAAGACTTACTGGGACCAGTTCCAAAACCAGTAAGGGGGCCTTACTGGAACCAGTACTGCGGCCTTACTGGGACCAGTACCAATACCAGTTAGGGGGCCCTACTGGGACCAGTACTGCGGCCTTACTGGGACCAGTACCAAAACAAGTAAGACGGCCTTCCTGGGAGCAGTACTGCAGCTTTATTGGGACCAGTAGCAAAACCAGTAAGGGGGCCTTACTGGGACCAGTACTGCAGCCTTACTGGGACCAGTACCAAAACCAGTAAGGTGGCATTACTGGGACGAGTACTGCGGCCTTACTGGGACCAGACCCTGACCAGTAAGTGCGCCTTACTGGGACCAGTACTGAAGCCTTACTGGGAACAGTACCAAATCCAGTAATGGGGCCTTACTTGGACCAGTACTGCGGCCTTACTGGGACTTGTACCAAAACCAGTAACGGGTCCTTACTGGGACCAGTACTGAAGCCTTACTGGGACCAGTACCAAAACCAATAAGGGGGCCTAACTGGGACCAGTACTGAAGCCTTACTGAGACCAGTTCCAGAACCAGTAAGAGGGCCTTACTGGGACCAGTATTGCGGCCTTAATGGGACCAGTACCAAAACCAGTAAGGGGGCCTTACTGGGACCTGTACTGCGCCCTTACTGGGACCAGTTCCAGAACCAGTAAGGGGGCCTTACTGGGACCAGTACTGCGGCCTTACTAGGACAAGTACCAAAACCAGTAAGGGGACCTTACTGGTACTAGTACTGAAGCCTTACTGTGGCCAGTACCAAAACCAGTAAGGGGGCCTTAATGGGACCACTACTGCAGCCTTACTGGAACCAGTTCCAGAACCAGTACTGCGCCCTTACTGAGACCAGTACCAAAACCAGTAAGGGGGCCTTATTGGGACCAGTACTGCGGCCTTACTGGGACCAGTACCAAAACCATTAAGGGGTCCTTACTGGGACCAGTACTACGGCCTTACTGGGACCAGTTCCAGAACCAGTAAGGGGGCCTTACTGGGACCAGTACTGCAGCCTTACTGGGAGCAGTACCAGAACCAGTAAGGGGGCCTTACTGGGACCAGTACTTCGGCGTTACTGGGACCAGTACCAAAACCAGTAAGGGGGCCTTAATGGGACCAGTACTAAAGCCTTACTGGGACCAGTACCAAAAACAGTAAGGGGGCCATAATGGGACCAGTACTGCGGCCTTACTGGTACCAGTTCCAGAACCAGTAAGAGGGCCTTACTGGGACCAGTACTGCGGCCTTACTGGGACCAGTTCCAGAAACAGTAAGGGGACCTTACTGGGACAAGTACCAAAACCAGTAAGGGGGCCTTACTGGGACCAGTACTGAAGCCTTACTAGGACCAGTACCAAAACCAGTAAGGGGGCCTAACTGGGACCAGTACTGCACCCTTACTGGGAACAGTTCCAGAACCAGAAAGGGGGCCTTACTGGGACCAGTACTGCGGCCTTACTGGGACTAGTACCAAAACCAGTAAGGGGGCCTTACTGGGACCAGTACTGAAGCCTTACTGGGACCAGTAACAAAACCAATAAGGGGGCCTAACTGGGACCAGTACTGCGCCCTTAATGGGACCAGTTCCAGAACCAGTAAGGGGGCTTTACTGGGACCAGTACTGCGGCCTTACTGGGACAAGTACTAAAAACAGTAAGGGGGCCTTACTGGTACTGGTACTGAAGCCTTACTGGGACCAGTACCAAAACCAGTAAGTGGGCCTTACTGGGACCACTACTGCAGCCTTACTGGGACCAGTTCCAGAACCAGTAAGGGGACTTTAATGGGACCAGTACCAAAACCAGTAAGGGGGCCTTACTGGGACAGGTACTGAAGACTTACTGGGAACAGTAACAAAACCAGTAAGGGGGCCTTACTGGGACCAGTATTGCGGCCTCACTGGGACCAGTTCCATAACCAGTAAGGGGACCTTACTGGGACAAGAACCAAAACCAGTAAGGGGGCCTTATTGGGACCAATACTGAAGCCTTACTGGGACTAGTTCCAAAACCAGTAAGGGGGCCTAATTGGGACCAGTACTGCGCCCTTACTGGGACGAGATCCAGAACCAGTAAGGGGACCTTACTGGGACCAGTACTGCAGCCTTACTGGCACCAGTACCAAAACCAGTAAGGGGGCCTTACTGGGACCAGTACTGAAGCCTTACTGGGAACAGAACCAAAACCAGTAAGGGGGCCTTAATGGGACCAGTACTGAAGCCTTACCTGGACCAGTACCAAAACCAGAAAGGGGGCCATAATGGGAACAGTACTGCGGCCTTACTGGGACCAGTTCCAGAACCAGTAAGAGGGCCTTACTGGGACCAGTACTGCGGCCTTACTGGGACCAGTACCAAAACCTGTAAGGGGGCATTACGGGGACCAGTACTGCGGCCTTACTGGGACCAGTACCAAAACCAGTAAGGGGGCTTTACTGGGACCAGTACTGCACCCTTACTGGGAAAAGTTCCAGAACCAGTAAGGGGGCCTTACTGGGACCAGTCCTGAAGCCTTACTGTGACTAGTTCCAAAACCAGTAAGGGGGCCTTACTGGGACCAGTACTGAAGCCTTACTGGGACAAGTACCAAAACCAGTAAGGGGGCCTAATTGGGACCAGTACTGCGCCCTTACTGGGAACAGTACCAAAACCAGTAAGGGGGCCTTAATGGGACCAGTACCGTGCCCTTACTGGGAACAGTTCCAGAACCAGTAAGGGGGCCTTACTGGGACCAGTACTGAAGCCTTACTGGGACCAGTACCAAAACCAGTAAGGGGGCCATAATGGGACAAGTACTGTGCCCTTACTGGGACCAGTTCCAGAACCAGTAAGAGAGCCTTACTGGGACCAGTACTGCGGCCTTACTGGGACCAGTACCAATACCAGTTCGGGGGCCTTATTGGAACCAGTACCGAAGCCTTACTGGGACCAGTACCAAAACCAGTAAGGGGGCCTTACTGGGACCAGTACTGCAGCCTTACTGGGACCAGTACTAAAACCAGTAAGGTGGCCTTACTGGGACCAGTACTGCGGCCTTACTGGGACCAGACCCTGACCAGTAAGTGGGCCTTACTGGGACCAGTACTGAAGCCTTACTGGGAACAGTACCAAAACCAGTAATGGGGCCTTACTTGGACCAGTACTGCGGCCTTACTGGGACGAGTACCAATACCAGTTAGGGGGCCTTACTAGGACCAGTACTGAAGCCTTACTGGGACCAGAACCAAAACCAGTAAGGGGGCCATACTGGGACCAGTACTGCGGCCTTACTGGGACCAGTTCCAGAACCAGTAATGGGACCTTACGGGGACAAGTACCAAAACCAGTAAGGGGGCCTTACTGGGACCAGTAACAAAACCAATAAGGGGGCCTAACTGGGACCAGTACTGCGGCCTTAATGGGACCAGTACCAAAACCAGTAAGGGGGCCTTACTGGGACCTGTACTGCGCCCTTACTGGGACCAGTTCCAGAACCAGTAAGGGGGCCTTACTGGGACCAGTACTGCGGCCTTACTAGGACAGGTACCAAAACCAGTAAGGGGGCCTTACTGGTACTAGTACTGAAGCCTTACTGGGGCCAGTACCAAAACCAGTAAGGGGGCCTTAATGGGACCACTACTGCAGCCTTACTGGAACCAGTTCCAGAACCAGTAAGGGGACTTTACTGGGACCAATACCAAAACCAGTAAGGGGGCATTACTGGGACAGGTACTGAAGCCTTACTGGGAACAGTACCAAAACCAGTAAGGGGGCCTTACTGGGACCAGTACTGCGGCCTCACTGGGAACAGAACCAATACCAGTTAGGGGGCCTTACTGGGACCAGTACTGAAGCCTTACTGGGAAAAGTACCAAAACCAGTAAGGGGGCCTTACTGGGACCACTACTACGGCCTTACTGGGACCAGTTCCAGAACCAGTACTGCGCCCTTACTGAGATCAGTACCAAAACCAGTAAGGGGGCCTTATTGGGACCAGTACTGCGGTCTTACTGGGACCAGTACCAAAACCTTTAAGGGGTCCTTACTGGGACCAGTACTACGGCCTTACTGGGACCAGTTCCAGAACCAGTAAGGGGGCCTTACTGGGACCAGTAATTCGGCGTTACTGGAACCAGTACCAAAACCAGTAAGGGGGCCATAATGGGACCATTACTGGGGCCTTACTGGGACCAGTTCCAGAACCAGTAAGAGAGCCTTACTGGGACCAGTACTGCAGCCTTACTGGGACCAGTACCAATACCAGTTCGGGGGCCTTATTGGAACCAGTACCGAAGCCTTACTGAGACCAGTAACAAAACCCGTAAGGGGGCCTTACTGGGACCAGTTCCAGAACCAGTAAGGGGGCATTACTGGGACCAGTACTGCGGCCTCACTGGGAACAGTACCAATACCAGTTAGGGGGCCTTACTGGGACCACTACTGAAGCCTTACTGGGAACAGTACCAAAACCAGTAAGGGGGCCTTAATGGGACCAGTACTGCGGCCTTACTGGGACCAGTTCCAGAACCAGTAAGGGGACCTTACTGGGACAAGAACCAAAACCAGTAAGGGGGCCTTACTGGGACCAGTACTGAAGCCTTACTGGGACTAGTTCCAAAACCGGTAAGGGGGCCTTACTGGGACCAGTACTGAAGCCTTACTGGGACGAGTACAAAAACCAGTAAGGGGGCCTAATTGGGACCAGTACTGCGCCCTTACAGGGACCAGTTCCAGAACCAGTAAAGGGGCCTTAGTGGGACTAGTACTGCGGCCTTACTGGGACCAGTATCAAAACCAGTAAGGAGGCCTTACTGGGACCAGTACTGCGCCCTTACTGGGAACAGTTCCAGAACCAATAAGGGGGCCTTACTGGGACCAGTACTGCACCCTTACTGGGAAAAGTTCCATAACCAGTAAGGGGGCCTTACTGGGACCAGTCCTGAAGCCTTACTGGGACTAGTTCCAAAATCAGTAAGGGGGCCTTACTGGGACCAGTACTGAAGCCTTACTGGGCCAAGTACCAAAACCAGTAAGGGGGCCTAATTGGGACCAGTACTGCGCCCTTACTGGGACCAGTACCAAAACCAGTAAGGGGGCCTTAATGGGACCAGTACTGTGCCCTTACTGGGAACAGTTCCAGAACCAGTAAGGGGGCCTTACTGGGACCAGTACTGAAGCCTTACTGGGACCAGTACCAAAACCAGTAAGGGGGCCTTAATGGGACCAGTACTGAAGCCTTACTGGGACCAGTACCAAAATCAGTAAGGGGGCATTACTGGGACCAGTACCAAAACCATTAAGGGGGCCTTACTGGGACCAGTACTGCACCCTTAATGGGACCAGTTCCATAACCAGTAATGGGGGCCTTACTGGGACCACTACTGCAGCCTTACTGGGACCAGTACCAGAACCAGTAAGGGTGCCTTACTGGTACCAGTACTGCGGCGTTACTGGGAACATTACCAAAACCAGTAAGGGGGCATTACTGGGACCAGTACTGAAGCCTTACTGGGACCAGTACCAAAACCAGTAAGGGGGCCTTACTGGGACCAGTACTGAAGCATTACTGGGACTAGTACCAAAACCAGTAAGGGGGTCTAATTGGGACAAGTACTGCGCCCTTACTGGGACCAGTTTCAGAACCAGTAAGGGGGCCTTACTGGGACCAGTACTGCGGCCTTACTGGGACCAGTACCAAAACCAGTAAGGGGGCCTTACTGGGACCAGTACTGCGCTCTTACTGGGAACAATTCCAGAACTAGTAAGGGGGCCTTAGTGGGACCAGTATTGAAGCCTTACTGGGACTAGTTCCAAAACCAGTAAGGGGGCCTTACTGGGACCAGTACTGAAGCCTTACTGGGACCAGTACCAAGACCAGTAAGGGGGCCTTAATGGGACCAGTACTGAAACCTTACTGGGACCAGTACCAAAACCAGTAAGGGGGCCATAATGGGACCAGTACTGGGGCCTTACTGGGACCAGTTGCAGAACCAGTAAGAGAGCCATACTGGGACCAGTACTGCGGCCTTACTGGGACCAGTACCAAAACCTGTAAGGGGCCTTACTGGGACCAGTACTGAAGACTTACTGGGACCAGTTCCAAAACCAGTAAGGGGGCCTTACTGGAACCAGTACTGCGGCCTTACTGGGACCAGTACCAATACCAGTAGGGGGCCCTACTGGGACCAGTACTGCGGCCTTACTGGGACCAGTACCAAAACAAGTAAGGGGGCCTTACTGGGACAGTACTGCAGCTTTATTGGGACCAGTAGCAAAACCAGTAAGGGGGCCTTACTGGGACCAGTACTGCAGCCTTACTGGGACCAGTACCAAAACCAGTAAGGTGGCATTACTGGGACCAGTACTGCGGCCTTACTGGGACCAGACCCTGACCAGTACCAGTAAGGGGGCCTTACTGGGACCAGTACTGAAGCCTTACTGGGAACAGTACCAAATCCAGTAATGGGGCCTTACTGGGACCAGTACTGCGGCCTTACTGGGACTTGTACCAAAACCAGTAACAGGTCCTTACTGGGACCAGTACTGAAGCCTTACTGGGACCAGTACCAAAACCAATAAGGGGGCCTTACTGGGACCAGTACTGAAGCCTTACTGGGACCAGTTCCAGAACCAGTAAGGGGCCTTACTGGGACCAGTACTTGCGGCCTTAATGGGACCAGTACCAAAACCAGTAAGGGGCCTTACTGGGACCTGTACTGCGGCCTTACTGGGACCAGTACCAAAACCGCTAAGGGGTCCTTACTGGGACCAGTACTGCGGCCTTACTGGGACCAGTTCCAGAACCTATTAGGGGGCCTTACTGGGACCAGTACTGAAGCCTTACTGGGAACAGAACCAAAACCAGTAAGGGGGCCTTAATGGGACCACTACTGAAGCCTTACTGGAACCAGTTCCAGAACCAGTACTGCGCCCTTACTGAGACCAGTACCAAAACCAGTAAGGGGGCCTTATTGGGACCAGTACTGCGGCCTTACTGGGACCAGTACCAAAACCAGTAAGGGGGCCTTACTGGGAGCAGTACTACGGCCTTACTGGGACCAGTTCCAGAACCAGTAAGGGGGCCTTACTGGGACCAGTACTGCAGCTTTACTGGGACCAGTACCAGAACCAGTAAGTGGGCCTTACTGGGACCAGTACTGCGGCCTTACTGGGACCTGTACCAAAACCAGTAAGGGGGCCTTACTGGGACCAGTACTGCGGCCTTACTGGGACCAGTACCAAAACCAGTAAGGGGGCCTTACTGGGACCAGTACTGCGGCCTTACTGGGACCAGTACAAACCAGTAAGGGGGCCTTACTGGGACCAGTACTGCGGCCTTACTGGGACCAGTACCAAAACAGTAAGGGGCCTTACTGGGACAGTACCAAAACCAGTAAGGGGGCGTTACTGGGACCAGTACTGAAGCCTTACTGGGACCAGTACCAAAACCAGTAAGGGGGTTTACTGGGACAAGTACTGCGGCCTTACTGGGACCAGTTCCAAAACCAATAAGGGGGCCTTACTGGGACCAGTACTGCGGCCTTACTGGGACTAGTACCAAAACCAGTAAGGGGGCCTTACTGGGACCAGTTCTGAAGCCTTACTGGGACCAGTACCAAAACCAGTAAGGGGGCCTTACTGGGACCAGTACTTTGGCCTTACTGGGACCAGTTCCAAAACCAGTAAGGGGGCTTTACTGGGACCAGTACTGCGGCCTTACTGGGACAAGTACCAAAACCAGTAAGGGGGCCTTACTGGGACCAGTACTGAAGCCTTACTGGGACCAGTACCAAAACCAGTAAGGGGCCTTACTGGGACCACTACTGCAGCCTTACTGGGACCAGTTCCAGAACCAGTAAGGGGACTTTAATGGGAACAGTACCAAAACCAGTAAGGGGGCCTTACTGGGACCAGTACTGAAGCCTTACTGGGAACAGTAACAAAACCAGTAAGGGGGCCTTACTGGGACCAGTACTGCGGCCTTACTGGGACCAGTACCAAAACCAGTAAGGTGGCCTTACTGGGAACAAGTACCAAAACCAGTAAGGGGGCCTTATTGGGACCAGTACTGAAGCCTGACTGGGACCAGTACCAAAACCAGTAAGGAGGCCTTACTGGGTCCAGTACTGAAGCCTTACTGGGACCAGTACCAAAACCAGTAAGGGGGCCTAATTGGGACCAGTACTGCGCCCTTAC
Source organism: Emydura macquarii macquarii (assembly GCF_026122565.2). Taxonomy (NCBI): domain Eukaryota; kingdom Metazoa; phylum Chordata; order Testudines; family Chelidae; genus Emydura; species Emydura macquarii. The sequence continues at coordinate 42,095 of NW_027133500.1, read as the reverse complement.
TGGGACCAGTACCAAAACCAGTAAGGGGCCTTACTGGGACCTTTACTGCAGCCTTACTGGGACCAGTACCAAAACCAGTAAGGGGGCCTTACTGGGACCAGTACTGAAGCCTTACTGGGAACAGTACCAAAACCAGTAAGGGGCCTTATTGGGACCAGTACTGAAGCCTTACTGGGACCAGTACCAAAACCAGTAAGGGGGCCTTACTGGGACCAGTACTGCGGCCTTACTGGGACCAGCACCAAAACCAGTAAGGGGGCCTTACTGGGACCAGTACTGCGGCCTTACTGGGACCAGTACCAAAACCAGTAAGGGGGCCCTACTGGGACCAGTACTGCGGCCTTACTGGGACCAGTACCAAAACCAGTAAGGGGGCCTTACTGGGACCAGTACTGCAGCCTTACTGGGACCAGTACCAAAACCAGTAAGTTGGCCTTACTGGGACCAGTACTGCTGCCATACTGGGACCAGTACCAAAACCAGTAAGGGGGCCTTACTGGGACCAGTACTGCGGCATTACTGGGACCAGTACCAAGACCTGTAAGGGGGCATTACTGGGACCAGTACCAAAACCAGTAAGGGGGCCTTACTGGGACCAGTACTGCAGCCTTACTGGGACCAGTACCAAAACCAGTAAGGGGGCCTTACTGGGACCAGTACTGAAGCCTTACTGGGAACAGTACCAAAACCAGTAAGGGGGCCTTACTGGGACCAGTACTGCGGCCTTACTGGGACCAGTACCAAAACCAGTAAGGGGGCCTTACTGGGACCAGTACCAAAACCAGTAAGGGGGCCTTACTGGGACCAGTACGGCGCCTTACTGGGACCAGTACCAAAACCAGTAAGGGGGCCTTACTGGGACCAGTACCGAAGCCTTACTGGGACCAGTACCAAAACCAGTAAGGGGGCCTTACTGGGACCAGTACTGAAGCCTTACTGGGACCAGTACCAAAACCAGTAAGGGGGCCTTACTGGGACCAGTACTGCAGCCTTACTGGGACCAGTACCAAAACCAGTAAGGGGGCCTTACTGGGACCAGTACTGCGGCCTTACTGGGACCAGTACCAAAACCAGTAAGGGGGCCTTACTGGGACCAGTACTGAAGCCTTACTGGGACCAGTACCAAAACCAGTAAGGGGGCCTTACTGGGACCAGTACTGCAGCCTTACTGGGACCAGTACCAAAACCAGTACGGGGGCCTTACTGGGACCAGTACCAAAACCAGTAAGGGGGTCTTACTGGGACCAGTACTGAAGCCTTACTGGGAACAGTACCAAAACCAGTAAGGGGGCCTTACTGGGACCAGTAATGAAGCCTTACTGGGACCAGTACCAAAACCAGTAAGGGATACTTACTGGGACCAGTACTGCGGCCTTACTGGGACCAGTAACAAAACCAGTAAGGGGGCCCTACTGGGACCAGTACTGCAGCCTTACTGGGACCAGTAACAAAACCAGTAAGGTGACCTTACTGGGACCAGTACCAAAACCAGTAAGGGGGCCTTACTGGGACCAGTACTGCGGCCTTACTGGGACCAGTACCAAAACCAGTAAGGGGGCCTTACTGGGATCAGTACTGTGGCCTTAATGGGACCAGTACCAAAACCAGTAAGGGGGCCATTCTGGGACCAGTACTGCGGCCTTACTGGGACCAGTTCCAGAACCAGTAAGGGGGCCTTACTGGGACCAGTACTGCGGCCTTACTGGGACCAGTACCAAAACCAGTAAGGGGGCCTTACTGGGACCAGTACTGAAGCCTTACTGGGACCAGTACCAAAACCAGTAAGGGGGCCTTACTGGGACCAGTACTGAAGCCTTACTGGGACCAGTACCAAAACCAGTAAGGGGGCCTTACTGGGACCAGTACTGCGGCCTTACTGGGACCAGTACCAAAACCAGTAAGGGGGCCTTACTGGGACCAGTACTGAAGCCTTACTGGGACCAGTACCAAAACCAGTAAGGGGGCCTTACTGGGACCAGTACTGAAGCCTTACTGGGACCAGTACCAAAACCAGTAAGGGGGCCTTACTGGGACCAGTACTGCGGCCTTACTGGGACCAGTACCAAAACCAGTAAGGGGGGGACCTTACAGGGACCAGTACTGCGGCCTTACTCGGAAAAGTACCAAAACCAGTAAGGGGGCCTTACTGGGACCAGTACTGCAGCCTTACTGGGACCAGTACCAAAACCAGTAAGGGGGCCTTACTGGGACCAGTACTGCAGCCTTACTGGGAATAGTACCAAAACCAGTACGGGGGCCTTAATGGGACCAGTACTGCGGCCTTACTGGGACCAGTACCAAAACCAGTAAGGGGCCTTACTGGGACCAGTACTGCGGCCTTACTGGGACCAGTACCAAAACCAGTAAGGGGGCCTTACTGGGACCAGTACTGCGCCTTACTGGGACCAGTACCAAAACCAGTAAGGGGGCCTTACTGGGACCAGTACTGAAGCCTTACTGGGACCAGTACCAAAACCAGTAAGGGGGCCTTACTGGGACCAGTACTGCGGCCTTACTGGGACCAGTACCAAAACCAGTAAGGGGGCCTTACTGGGACCAGTACTGCGGCCTTACTGGGACCAGTACCAAAACCAGTAAGGGGGCCTTACTGGGACCAGTACCAGAACCAGTGAGGGGACCTTACTGGGACCAGTACCAAAACCAGTAAGGGGGCCTTACTGGGACCAGTACTGAGGCCTTACTGGGACCAGTACCAAAACCAGTAAGGGGGCCTTACTGGGACCAGTACTGCGGCCTTACTGGGACCAGTACCAAAACCAGTAAGGGGGCCTTACTGGGACCAGTACTGAAGCCTTACTGGGAACAGTACCAAAACCAGTAAGGGGGCCTTACTGGGACCAGTACTGCGGCCTTACTGGGACCAGTACCAAAACCAGTAAGGGGGCCTTACTGGGACAGTACAAAACCAGTAAGGGGGCCTTACTGGGACCAGTACTGCCAGTAAGCCTTACTGGGAACAGTACCAAAACCAGTAAGGGGGCCTTACTGGGACCAGTACTGCGGCCTTACTGGGACCAGTACCAAAACCAGTAAGGGGGCTTACTGGGACCAGTACTGAAGCCTTACTGGGACCAGTACCAAAACCAGTAAGGGGGCCTTACTGGGACCAGTACTGCTTACTGGGACCAGTACCAAAACCAGTAAGGGGGCCTTACTGGGACCAGTACTGCGGCCTTACTGGGACCAGTACCAAAACCAGTAATGGGGCCTTACTGGGACCAGTACTGCGGCCTTACTGGGACCAGTACCAAAACCAGTAAGGGGGCCTTACTGGGACCAGTACTGCTGCCTTACTGGGACCAGTACCAAAACCAGTACTTCGGCCTTACTGGGACCAGTTCCAGAACCAGTAAGGGGGCCTTACTGGGACCAGTACTGAAGCCTTACTGGGAACAGTACCAAAACCAGTAAGGGGGCCTTACTGGGACCAGTACTGCGGCCTTACTGGGACCAGTACCAAAACCAGTAAGGGGGCCTTACTGGGACCAGTACTGAAGCCTTACTGGGAACAGTACCAAAACCAGTAAGGGGGCCTTACTGGGACCAGTACTGCGGCCTTACTGGGACCAGTACCAAAACCAGTAAGGTGGCCTTACTGGGACACAGTACCAACACCAGTAAGGGGGCCTTACTGGGACCAGTACTGAAGCCTTACTGGGACCAGTACCAAAACCAGTAAGGGGGCCTTACTGGGACCAGTACTGCTGCCTTACTGGGACCAGTACCAAAACCAGTAAGGGGGCCTTACTGGGACCAGTACTGAAGCCTTACTGGGACCAGTACCAAAACCAGTAAGGGGGCCTTACTGGGACCAGTACTGCGGCCTTACTGGGACCAGTACCAAAACCAGTAAGGGGGCCTTACTGGGACCAGTACTGAAGCCTTACTGGGACCAGTACCAAAACCAGTAAGGGGGCCTTACTGGGACCAGTACTGAAGCCTTACTGGGACCAGTACCAAAACCAGTAAGGGGGCCCTACTGGGACCAGTACTGCGGCCTTACTGGGACCAGTTCCAAAACCAGTAAGGGGGGCTTACTGGGACCAGTACTGCGGCCTTACTGGGACCAGTACCAAAACCAGTAAGGGGGCCTTACTGGGACCAGTACTGAAGCCTTACTGGGACCAGTACCAAAACCAGTAAGGGGGCCTTACTGGGACCAGTACTGCGGCCTTACTGGGACCAGTACCAAAACCAGTAAGGGGCCCTACTGGGACCAGTACTGCGGCCTTACTGGGACCAGTACCAAAACCAGTAAGGGGGCCTTACTGGGACCAGTACTGAAGCCTTACTGGGAACAGTACCAAAACCAGTAAGGGGGCCTTACTGGGACCAGTACTGCGGCCTTACTGGGACCAGTACCAAAACCAGTAAGGGGCCTTATTGGGACCAGTACTGAAGCCTTACTGGCACCAGTACCAAAACCAGTAAGGGGGCCTTACTGGGACCAGTACTGAAGCCTTACTGGGACCAGTACCAAAACCAGTAAGGGGGCCTTACTGGGACCAGTACTGCGGCCTTACTGGGACCAGTACCAAAACCAGTAAGGGGGCCTTACTGGGACCAGTACTGCGGCCTTACTGGGACCAGTACCAAAACCAGTAAGGGGCCTTACTGGGACCAGTACTGAAGCCTTACTGGGACCAGTACCAAAACCAGTAAGGGGGCCTTACTGGGACCAGTACTGCGCCTTACTGGGACCAGTACCAAACCAGTAAGGGGGCCTTACTGGGACCAGTACTGCGGCCTTACTGGGACCAGTACCAAAACCAGTAAGGGGGCCTGGGACCAGTACTGGGGACCAGTACCAAAACCAGTAAGGGGGCCTTACTGGGACCAGTACTGCAGCCTTACTGGGACCAGTACCAAAACCAGTAAGGGGGCCTTACTGGGACCAGTACTGCGGCCTTACTGGGACCAGTACCAAAACCAGTAAGGGGGCCTTACTGGGACCAGTACTGCGGCCTTACTGGGACCAGTACCAAAACCAGTAAGGGGGCCTTACTGGGACCAGTACTGAAGCCTTACTGGGAACAGTACCAAAACCAGTAAGGGGGCCTTACTGGGACCAGTACTGAAGCCTTACTGGGACCAGTACCAAAACCAGTAAGGGGGCCTTACTGGGACCAGTACTGCGGCCTTACTGGGACCAGTACCAAAACCAGTAAGGGGGCCTTACTGGGACCAGTACTGCGGCCTTACTGGGACCAGTACCAAAACCAGTGGTGGCCTTACAAAACCAGTAAGGGGGCCTTACTGGGACCAGTACTGAAGCCTTACTGGGACCAGTACCAAAACCAGTAAGGGGGCCTTACTGGGACCAGTACTGCGGCCTTACTGGGACCAGTACCAAAACCAGTAAGGGGGCCTTACTGGGACCAGTACTGCGGCCTTCCTGGGACCAGTACCAAAACCAGTAAGGGGGCCTTACTGGGACCAGTACTGAAGCCTTACTGGGACCAGTAGCAAAACCAGTAAGGGGGCCTTACTGGGACCAGTACTGCAGCCTTACTGGGACCAGTACCAAAACCAGTACGGGACCATTACTGGGAACAGTACCAAAACCAGTAAGGGGGCCTTACTGGGACCAGTACTGCTTACTGGGACCAGTACCAAAACCAGTAAGGGGGCCTTACTGGGACCAGTACTGACGCCTTACTGGGACCAGTACCAAAACCAGTAAGGGGGCCTTACTGGGACCAGTACTGAGCCTTACTGGGACCAGTACCAAAACCAGTAAGGGGGCCTTACTGGGACCAGTACTGCGCCTTACTGGGACCAGTACCAAAACCAGTAAGGGGGCCTTACTGGGACCAGTACTGCAGCCTTACTGGGACCAGTACCAAAACCAGTAAGGGGCCTTACTGGGACCAGTACCGAAGCCTTACTGGGACCAGTACCAAAACCAGTAAGGGGGCCTTACTGGGACCAGTACTGAAGCCTTACTGGGACCAGTACCAAAACCAGTAAGGGGGCCTTACTGGGACCAGTACTGCGGCCTTACTGGGACCAGTACCAAAACCAGTAAGGGGGCCTTACTGGGACCAGTACTGAAGCCTTACTGGGAACAGTACCAAAACCAGTAAGGGGGCCTTACTGGGACCAGTACTGCGGCCTTACTGGGACCAGTACCAAAACCAGTAAGGTGGCCTTACTGGGACAGTACCAAAACCAGTAAGGGGGCCTTACTGGGACCAGTACTGAAGCCTTACTGGGACCAGTACCAAAACCAGTAAGGGGGCCTTACTGGGACCAGTACTGAAGCCTTACTGGGACCAGTACCAAAACCAGTAAGGGGGCCTTACTGGGACCAGTACTGCGGCCTTACTGGGACCAGTACCAAAACCAGTAAGGGGGCCTTACTGGGACCAGTACTGCGGCCTTACTGGGACCAGTACCAAAACCAGTAAGGGGCCTTACTGGCACCAGTACTGCGGCCTTACTGGTACCAGTACCAAAACCAGTAAGGGTTCCTAACTGGGACCAGTACTGCGGCCTTACTGGGAGGAGTACCAAAACCAGTAAGGGGGACTTACTGGGACCAGTACTGTGGCCTTACTGGGACCAGTACCAAAACCAGTAAGGGGGCCTTACTGGGACCAGTACTGCGCCTTACTGGGACCAGTACCAAAACCAGTAAGGGGGCCTTACTGGGACCAGTACTGAGGCCTTACTGGGACCAGTACCAAAACCAGTAAGGGGGCCTTACTGGGACCAGTACTGCCGCCTTACTGGGACCAGTACCAAAACCAGTAAGGGGGCCTTACTGGGACCAGTACTGAAGCCTTACTGGGACCAGTACCAAAACCAGTAAGGGGCCTTACTGGGACCAGTACTGCGCCCTTACTGGGACCAGTTCCAAAACCAGTAAGGGGGCCTTACTGGGACCAGTACTGAAGCCTTACTGGGACCAGTACCAAAACCAGTAAGGGGGCCTTACTGGGACCAGTACTGCTGCCTTACTGGGACCAGTACCAAAACCAGTAAGGGGGCCTTACTGGGACCAGTACTGAAACCTTACTTGGACCAGTACCAAAACCAGTAAGGGGGCCTTACTGGGACCAGTACCTTACTGGGACAAGTTCCAGAACCAGTAAGGGGCTTACTGGGACCAGTACCAAAACCAGTAAGGGGGCCTTACTGGGACCAGTACCGAAGCCTTACTGGGACCAGTACCAAAACCAGTAAGGGGGCCTTACTGGGACCAGTACTGAAGCCTTACTGGGACCAGTACCAAAACCAGTAAGGGGGCCTTACTGGGACCAGTACTGCAACCTTACTGGGACCAGTACCAAAACCAGTAAGGGGCCTTACTGGGACCAGTACTGCGCCTTACTGGGACCAGTACCAAAACCAGTAAGGGGGCCTTACTGGGACCAGTACTGCGCCTTACTGGGACCAGTACCAAAACCAGTAAGGGGGTTTACTGGGACCAGTACTGCTGCCTTACTGGGACCAGTACCAAAACCAGTAAGGGGGCCTTACTGGGACCAGTACTGAAGCCTTACTGGGACCAGTACCAAAACCAGTAAGGGGGCCTTACTGGGACCAGTACTGCAGCCTTACTGGGACTTACTGGGGACTTTACTGGGACCAGTACCAAAACCAGTAAGGGGGCCTTACTGGGACCAGTACTGAAGCCTTACTGGGACCAGTACCAAAACCAGTAAGGGGGCCTTACTGGGACCAGTAATGCGGCCTTACTGGGACCAGTACCAAAACCAGTAAGGGGGCCTTACTGGGACCAGTACTCGAGCCTTACTGGGAACAGTACCAAAACCAGTAAGGTGGCCTTACTGGGACCAGTACTGCGGCCTTACTGGGACCAGTACCAAAACCAGTAAGGGGGCGTTACTGGGACCAGTACTGCGGCCTTACTGGGACCAGTACCAAAACCAGTAAGGGGGCCTTACTGGGACCAGTAATGAAGCCTTACTGGGACCAGTACCAAAACCAGTAAGGGGGCCTTACTGGGACCAGTACAGAAGCCTTACTGGGACTAGTACCAAAACCAGTAAGGGGGCCTTACTGGGACCAGTACTGAAGCCTTACTGGGACCAGTACCAAAACCAGTAAGGGGGCCTTACTGGGACCAGTCCTGCGGCCTTACTGGGACCAGTACCAAACCAGTAAGGGGGCCTTACTGGGACCAGTACTGTGGCCTTACTGGGACCAGTACCAAAACCAGTAAGGGGGCCTTACTGGGACCAGTACTGCAGCCTTACTGGGACCAGTACCAAAACCAGTAAGGGGGCCTTACTGGGACCAGTACTGCGGCCTTACTGGGACCAGTACCAAAACCAGTAAGGGGGCCTTACTGGGACCAGTACTGAAGCCTTACTGGGAACAGTAACAAAACCAGTAATGGGGCCTTACTGGGACCAGTACTGCGGCCTAACTGGGACCAGTACCAATACCAGTTAGGGGGCCTTACTGGGACCAGTACTGAAGCCTTACTGGGAACAGTACCAAAACCAGTAAGGGGGCCTTACTGGGACCAGTACTGCGTCCTTACTGGGACCAGTTCCAGAACCAGTAAGGGACTGGGACAGTACCAAAACCAGTAAGGGGGCCTTACTGGGACCATTACTTAAGCCTTACTGGGACTAGTTCCAAAACCAGTAAGGGGGCCTTACTGGGACCAGTACTGCGGCCTTAAAGGGACCAGTACCAAAACCAGTAAGGGGGCCTTACTGGGACCACTACTGAAGCCTTACTGGGACCAGTAACAAAACCAATAAGGGGGACTAACTGGGACCAGTACTGGCCTTACTGGGACCAGTACCAGAACCAGTAAGGGGGCCTTACTGGGACCAGTACTGCGGCCTTACTGGGACCAGTTCCAAAACCAGTAAGGGGGCCTTACTGGGACCAGTACTGCGGCCTTACTGGGACAGTACCAAAACCAGTAAGGGGGCCTTACTGGGACCAGTAAAGAATCCTTACTGGGACTAGTACCCAAACCAGTAAGGGGGCCGTACTGGGACCAGTACTTCAGCCTTACTGGGACCAGTTCCAGAACCAGTAAGGGGACTTACTGGGACCAGTACCAAAACCAGTAAGGGGCCTTACTGGGACCAGTACTGAAGCCTTACTGGGAACAGTACCAAAACCAGTAAGGGGGCCTTACTGGGACCAGTACTGCGGCCTTACTGGGACCAGTACCGAAACCAGTAAGGGGGCCTTACTGGGACCAGTACTGAAGCCTTACTGGGAACAGTACCAAAACCAGTAAGGGGGCCTTCCTGGGGCCAGTACTGGGGCCTTACTGGGACAGTACCAAAACCAGTAAGGGGGCCTTACTGGGACCAGTACTGCAGCCTTACTGGGACCAGTACCAAAACCAGTAAGGAGGCCTTACTGGGACCAGTACTGCCGCCTTACTGGGACCAGTACCAAAACCAGTAAGGGGGCCTTACTGGGACCAGTACTGCAGCCTTACTGGGACAGTACCAAAACCAGTAAGGGGGCCTTACTGGGACCAGTACTGCGGCCTTACTGGGACCAGTACCAAAACCAGTAAGTTGGCCTTACTGGGACCAGTACTGCGTACTTACTGGGACCAGTACCAAAACCAGTAAGGGGGCCTTACTGGGACCAGTACTGCACCCTTAATGGGACCAGTTCCAGAACCAGTAAGGGGCCTTACTGGGACCAGTACTGGAGCCTTACTGGGACCAGTTCCAGAACCAGTAAGGGGGCTTTACTGGGACCAGTACTGCCTCCTAAATGGGAATGGTACCAAAAAAAATAAGGGGGCCTTACTGGGACCAGTACTGAAGCCTTACTGGGTCAATGACCAAAACCAGTAAGGGGGCCTTACTGGGACCAGTACTGCAGCCTTACTGGGACCAGTACCAAACCAGTAAGGGGCCTTACTGGGACCAGTACTGCGACATTACTGGGACCAGACCCTGACCAGTAAGTGGGCCTTACTAGGACCAGTACTGAAGCCTTACTGGGAACAGTACCAAAACCAGTTATGGGGCCTTATTGGGACCAGTACTGCAGCCTTACTGGGACCAAAACCAGAACCAGTAAGGGGGCCTTACTGGGACCAGTACTGAAGCCTTACTGGGAACAGTACCAAAACCAGTAAGGGGGCCTTACTGGGACCAGTACTGCGGCCTTACTGGGACCAGTTCCAGAACCAGTAAGGGGGCCTTACTGGGACAAGTCCCAAAACCAGTAAGGGGGCCTTACTGGGACCAGTACTGAAGCCTTACTGGGACCAGTACCAAAACCAGTAAGGGGGCCTAACTGGGACCAGTACTGCGCCTTACTGGGACCAGTTCCAGAACCAGAAAGGGGGCCTTACTGGGACCAGTCCTGCGGCCTTACTGGGACTAGTACCAAAACCAGTAAGGGGGCCTTACTGGGACCAGTACTGAAGCCTTACTGGGACCAGTAACAAAACCAATAAGGGGGCCTAACTGAGACCAGTACTGCGCCCTTACTGGGACCAGTTCCAAAACAGTAAGGGGGCCTTACTGGGACCAGTACTGCGGCCTTACTGGGACAAGTACCAAAACCAGTAAGGGGGCCTTACTGGTACTAGTACTGAAGCCTTACTGGGACCAGTACCGAAACCAGTAAGGGGGCCTTACTGGGACCAGTACTGCAGCCTTACTGGGACCAGTTCCAGAACCAGTAAGGGGACTTTACTGGGACCAGTACCAAAACCAGTAAGGGGGCCTTACTGGGACAGTACTGAAGCCTTACTGGGACCAGTACCAGAACCAGTAAGGGGGCCTTACTGGGACCAGTACTGCGGCCTTACTGGGACAAGTACCAAAACCAGTAATGGGGCCTTACTGGGACCAGTACTGCAGCCTTACTGGGAACAGAACCAAAACCAGTAAGGGGGCCTTACTGGGACCAATACTGCGGCCTTACTGGGACCAGTACCAGAACCAGTAAGGGTGCCTTACTGGGACCAGTACAATAGCCTCACTGGGACCAGTACCACAACCAGTAAGGGGGCCTTAATGGGACCTGTACTGCGGCCTTACTGGGACCAGTTCCAGAACTAGAAAGGGGGCCTTACTGGGACCAGTACTGCGGCCTTACTGGGACTAGTACCAAAACCAGTAAGGGGGCCTTACTGGGACCAGTACTGAAGCCTTACTGGGACTAGTTCCAAAACCAGTAAGGGGGCCTTACTGGGACCAGTACTGAAGCCTTACTGGGACCAGTACCAAAACCAGTAAGGGGGCCTAACTGGGACCAGTACTGCGGCCTTACTGGGACTAGTACCAAAACCAGTAAGGGGGCCTTACTGGGACCAGTACTGAAGCCTTATTGGAACTAGTTCCAAAACCAGTAAGGGGACCTTACTAGGGACCAGTACAAAAACCAGTAAGGGGGCCTTACTGGGACCAGTACTGAAGCCTTACTGGGAACAGTACCAAAACCAGTAAGGGGGCATTACTGGGACCAGTACTGCGGCCTTAATGGGACCAGTACCAATACCAGTAAAGGGACCTTACTGGGACAAGTACCAAAACCAGTAAGGGGGCCTTACTGGGACCATTACTGAAGCCTTACTTGGACCAGTAACCAAACCAGTAAGGGGGCCTAAATGGGACCAGTACTGCGCCTTTCTGGGACCAGTTCCAGAACCAGTAAGGGGGCCTTACTGGGACCAGTACTGCGGCCTTAGTGGGACCTGTACCAAAACCAGTAAGGGGGACTTACTGGAACCAGTACTGCACCCTTACTGGGACCAGTTCCAGAACCAGACAGGGTGCCTTACTGGGACCAGTACTGAAGCCTTACTGGGACCATTACCAAAACCAGTAAGGGGGGCCTAACTGGGACCAGTACTGCGCCCTTATTGGGACCAGTTCCAGAACCAGTAAGGGGGCCTTACTGGGACCAGTACTGCGGCCTTACTGGGACCAGTACCAAAACCAGTAAGGGGGCCTTACTGGGACCAGTACTGAAGCCTTACTGGGAACAGTACCAAAACCAGTAAGGGGGCCTTACTGGGACCAGTACTGCGGCCTTACTGGGACCAGTTCCAGAACCTATTAGGGGGCCTTATTGGGACCAGTACTGCGGTCTTACGAGGACCCGTACCAGAACCAGTCAGGGGTCCTTACTTGGAACAGTACTGCGGCTTACTGGGACCATTACCAAAAACATTAAGGGGGCTTTACTGGGACCAGTACTGAAGCCTTACTGGGACCAGTACCAAAACCAGTAATGGGGCCTTACTGGGACCAGTACTGCGGCCTTACTGGGACCAGTACCAAAACCATTAAGGGGGCCTTACTGGGACCAGTACTGCACCCTTACTGGGACCAGTTCCAGAACCAGTAAGGAGACTTACTGGGACCAGTACTGCGGCCTTACTGGGACTAGTACCAAAACCAATAAGGGGGCCTTACTGGGACCAGTACTGAAGTCTTACTGGGACCAGTACCAAGATCTGTAAGGGGGCCTTACTGGGACCAGTACTGAAGCCTTACTGGGAACAGTACCAAAACTAGTAAGGGGCCTTACCGGGACCAGTACTGCGGCCTTACTGGTACCAGTTCCACAACCAGTTAGGGGCATTAGTTGGACCAGTACTGCGGTCTTACGAGGACCTGTACCAAACCAGTTCAGGGGCCTTACTGGGACCAGTACTGAAGCCTTACTGGGACTAGTACCAAACCAGTAAGGGGCCTTACTGGGACCAGTACTGCGGCCTTACTGGGACCAGTTCCAGATCCAGTAAGGGGGCCTTACGGGGACCTTACTGCGGCCTTACTGTGACCAGTACCAAAACCAGTAAGGGGGCCTTACAGGGACCAGTACTGCGGCCTTACTGGGTACATTACCAAAACCAGTAAGGGGGCCTTGCTGGGACCAGTACTGCGGCCTTACTGGGACTAGTACCAAAATCAGTAAGGGGGCCTTACTGGGACCAGTACTGAAGCCTTACTGGGACCAGTACCAAAACCAGTAAGGGGGCCTTACTGGGACCAGTACCAAAACCATTAAGGGGGCCTTACTGGGACCAGTACTGCACCCTTAATTGGACCAGTAGAACCAGTAAGGGGGCCTTACTGGGACCTGTACTGCAGCCTTACTGGGACCAGTACCAGAACCAGTAAGGGGGCCTTACTGGGACCAGTACTGCGGCCTTACTGGGACCACTACCAAAACCAGTAACGGGGCCTTACTGGGACCAGTACTGAAGCCTTACTGGGACCAGTACCAAAACCAGTAAGGGAGCCTTAATGGGACCAGTACCGAAGCCTTACTGGGACCAGTACCAAAACCAGTAAGGGGGCCTTAATGGGACCAGTACTGAAGCCTTACTGGGACCAGTACCAAAACCACTAAGGGGGCCTTACTGGGACCAGTACTGCGGCCTTATTGGGACCGGTACCAAAACCATTAAGGGGGCCTTACTGGGAAGAGTACTGCACTTTTAATGGGACCACTTCCAGAACAAGTAAGGGGGCCTTACTGGGAGCAGTACTGCAGCCTTACTGGGACCAGTACCAGAACCAGTTTGGGGGCCTTACTGGAACCAGTACTGCGGCGTTACTGGGACCAGTACCAAAACCAGTAAGGGGGCCTTACTGGGACCAGTACTGAAGCCTTACTGGGAGCAGTACCAAAACCAGTAAGGGGGCCTTACTGGGACCAGTACTGCGGCCTTATTGGGACCAGTACCAAAACCATTAAGGGGGCCTTACTGGGAAGAGTACTGCACCCTTACTGGGACCAGTTCCAGAACCAATAAGGGAGCCTTACTGGGACCACTACTGCGGCCTTTCTGGGACTAGTACAAAAACCAATAAGGGGGCCTTACTTAGACCAGTACTGAAGCCTTACTGGGACCAGTACCAAAAACAGTAAGGGGGTCTTACTGGGACCAGTACTGCAGCCTTACTGGGACCAGTACCAATACCAGTTAGGGGGCCTTACTGGGACCAGTACCAAAACCAGTAAGGGGGCATTACTGGGACCAGTACTGCAACCTTACTGGGACCAGTTCCAGAACCAGAAAGGGGGCCTTACTGGGACCAGTACTGAAGGCTTACTGGGACCAGTACCAAAACCAGTAAGGGGGCCTTACTGGGACCAGTACTGCGCCCTTACTGGGAGCAGTTCCACAACCAGTAAGGGGGCCTTACTGGGACCAGTACTGCTGCCTTACTGGGACCAGTACCAAAACCAGTAAGGGGGCCTTACTGGGACCAGTACTGAAGCCTTACTGGGAACAGTACCAAAACCAGTAAGGGGCCTTACTGGGACCAGTACTGCGGCCTTACTGGGACCAGTTCCAGAACCAGTAAGGGGGCCTTAGTGGGACTAGTACTGCGGTCTTACGAGGACCAGTACCAAAACCAGTAAGGGGGCCTTACTGGGACCAGTACTGAAGCCTTACTGGGACCAGTACCAAAACCAGTAGCGGGGCCTTACTGGGACCAGTACTGCGGCCTTACTGTGACCAGTTCCAAAACCAGTAAGGGGGCCTTACTGGGACCAGTACTGCGGCATTACTGGGACCAGTACCAAAACCAGTAAGGGGGCCTTACTGGGACCAGTACTGAAGCCTTACTGGGACCAGTGCCAAAACCAGTAAGGGGGCCTTAATGGGACCAGAACTGAAGCCTTACTGGGACTAGTACCAAAACCAGTAAGGGGGCATTACTGGGACCAGTACTGAAGCCTTACTGGGACCAGTACCAAAACCAGTAAGGGGGCCATACTGGGACCAGTACTGAAGACTTACTGGGACCAGTTCCAAAACCAGTAAGGGGGCCTTACTGGGACCAGTACTGCGGCCTTACTGGGACCAGTACCAATGTTAGGACTGGGACAGTACCAAAACCAGTAAGGGGGCCCTACTGGGACCAGTACTGCGGCCTTACTGGGACCAGTACCAAAACCAGTAAGGGGGCCTTACTGGGACCAGTACTGCAGCCTTACTGGGACCAGTACCAAAACCAGTAAGGTGGCCTTACTGGGACCAGTACCCTTACTGGGACCAGTAAGGGGCCTTACTGGGACCAGTACTGAAGCCTTACTGGGAACAGTACCAAAACCAGTAAGGGGCCGTACTGGGACCAGTACTGCGGCCTTACTGGGAGCAGTACCAAAACCAGTAAGGGGGCCTTACTGGGACCAGTACTGAAGCCTTACTGGGAACAGTACCAAAACCAGTAAGGGGGCCGTACTGGGACCAGTACAAACCAGTAAGGGGGCCTTACTGGGACCAGTACTGCGGCCTTTCTGGGACCAGTACTGGGACCTTACTGGGAAAAGTACCAAAACCAGTAAGGGGGCCTTACTGGGACCAGTACCGAAGCCTTACTGGGACCAGTACCAAAACCAGTAAGGGGGCCTTACTGGGACCAGTACTGCAGCCTTACTGGGACCAGTAACAAAACCAGTAAGGGGGCCCTACTGGGACCAGTACTGCGGCCTTACTGGGACCAGTACCAAAACCAGTAAGGGGGCCTTACTGGGACCAGTACCAAAACCAGTACTGGGACCAGTTACAGGGACCAGTAAGGGGCCTTACTGGGACCAGTACCAAAACCAGTAAGGGGGCCTTACTGGGACCAGTACTGAAGCCTTACTGGGAACAGTACCAAAACCAGTAAGGGGTCCTTACTGGGACCAGTACTGCGGCCTTACTGGGACCAGTACCAAAACCAGTAAGGGGGCCTTAGGACCTTACTGGGACCAGTACCAAAACCAGTAAGGGGGCCTTACTGGGACCAGTACTGCGGCCTTACTGGGACCAGTACCAAAACCAGTAAGGGGGCCTTACTGGGACCAGTACTGAAGCCTTACTGGGACCAGTACCAAAACCAGTAAGGGGGCCTTACTGGGACCAGTACTGCAGCCTTACTGGGACCAGTACCAAAACCAGTAAGGGGCCTTACTGGGACCAGTACTGCGGCCTTACTGGGAAAAGTACCAAAACCAGTAAGGGGGCCTTACTGGGACCAGTACTGCAGCCGTACTGGGACCAGTACCAGAACCAGTAAGGTGGTCTTACTGGGACCAGTACTGCAGCCGTACTGGGACCAGTACCAGAACCAGTACTGGGGGACTTACTGGGACCAGTACCAAAACCAGTAAGGGGGCCTTACTGGGACCAGTACTGAAGCCTTACTGGGAACAGTACCAAAACCAGTAAGGGGCCTTATTGGGACCAGTACTGCAGCCTTACTGGGACCAGTACCAGAACCAGTAAGGGGGCCTTACTGGGACCAGTACTGAAGCCTTACTGGGAACAGTACCAAAACCAGTAAGGGGCCTTATTGGGACCAGTACTGCAGCCTTACTGGGACCAGTACCAGAACCAGTAAGGGGCCCTTACTGGGACACTGGGAATACCAAAACCAGTAAGGGGGCCTTACTGGGACCAGTACAGAAGCCTTACTGGGACTAGTACCAAAACCAGTAAGGGGGCCTTACTGGGACCAGTACTGAAGCCTTACTGGGACCAGTACCAAAACCAGTACTGCGGCCCTACTGGGACGAGTACCAGAACCAGTAAGGGGGCCTTACTGGGACCAGTACCAAAACCAGTAAGGGGGCCTTACTGGGACCAGTACTGCGGCCTTACTGGGACCAGTACCAAAACCAGTAAGGGGGCCTTACTGGGACCAGTACTGCGCCTTACTGGGACCAGTACCAAAACCAGTAAGGGGGCGTTACTGGGACCAGTACTGAAGCCTTACTGGGAACAGTACCAAAACCAGTAAGGGGGCCTTACTGGGACCAGTACTGAAGCCTTACTGGGACCAGTACCAAAACCAGTAAGGGGGCCTTACTGGGACCAGTACTGCGCCTTACTGGGACCAGTACCGAAACCAGTAAGGGGGCCTTACTGGGACCAGTACTGAAGCCTTACTGGGAACAGTACCAAAACCAGTAAGGGGGCCTTACTGGGACCAGTACTGAAGCCTTACTGGGACCAGTACCAAAACCAGTAAGGGGGCTTTACTGGGACCAGTACTGAAGCCTTACTGGGACCAGCACCAAAACCAGTAAGGGGGCCTTACTGGGACCAGTACTGCGGCCTTACTGGGACCAGTACCAAAACCAGTAAGGGGGCCTTACTGGGACCAGTACTGCAGCCTTACTGGGACCAGTACCAAAACAGTAAGGGGGCCTTACTGGGACCAGTACTGCGGCCTTACTGGGACCAGTACCAAAACCAGTAAGGGGGCCTTACTGGGACCAGTACTGAAGCCTTACTGGGACCAGTACCAAAACCAGTAAGGGGGCCTTACTGGGACCAGTAATGAAGCCTTACTGGGACCAGTACCAAAAACCAGTAAGGGGGCCTTACTGGGACCAGTACTGCGCCTTACTGGGACCAGTACCAAAACCAGTAAGGGGGCCTTACTGGGACCAGTACTGCAGCCTTACTGGGACCAGTACCAAAACCAGTTAGGGGCCTTACTGGGACCAGTACCAAAACCAGTAAGGGGGCCTTACTGGGACCAGTACTGCAAGCCTTACTGGGACCAGTACCAAAACCAGTAAGGGGGCCTTACTGGGACCAGTACTGAAGCCTTACTGGGACCAGTACCAAAACCAGTAAGGGGGCCTTACTGGGACCAGTACTGCGCCTTACTGGGACCAGTACCAAAACCAGTAAGGGGGCCTTACTGGGACCAGTACTGCGGCCTTACTGGGACCAGTACCAAAACCAGTAAGGGGGCCTTACTGGGACCAGTACTGAAGCCTTACTGGGACCAGTACCAAAACCAGTAAGGGGGCCTTACTGGGACCAGTACTGCGGCCTTACTGGGACCAGTACCAAAACCAGTAAGGGGGCCTTACTGGGACCAGTACTGAAGCCTTACTGGTACCAGTACCAAAACCAGAAAGGGGGCGTTACTGGGACCAGTACTGCGAAGCCTTACTGGGACCAGTACCAAAACCAGTAAGGGGCCTTACTAACCAGTACCAAAACCAGTAAGGGGGCCTTACTGGGACCAGTACTGAAGCCTTACTGGGACCAGTACCAAAACCAGTAAGGGGGCCTTACTGGGACCAGTACTGCAGCCTTACTGGGACCAGTACCAAAACCAGTAAGGGGGCCTTACTGGGACAAGTACTGCGGCCTTACTGGGACCAGTACCAAAACCAGTAAGGGGGCCTTACTGGGACCAGTACTGCGGTCTTACTGGGACCAGTACCAAAACCAGTAAGGGGGCCTTACTGGGACCAGTACTGAAGCCTTACTGGGACCAGTACCAAAACCAGTAAGGGGCCTTACTGGGACCAGTACTGAAGCCTTACTGGGACCAGTACCAAAACCAGTAAGGGGGCCTTACTGGGACCAGTACTGCGGCCTTACTGGGACCAGTACCAAAACCAGTAAGGGGGCCTTACTGGGACCAGTACTGAAGCCTTACTGGGACCAGTACCAAAACCAGTAAGGGGGCCTTACTGGGACCAGTACTGAAGCCTTACTGGGACCAGTACCAAAACCAGTAAGGGGGCCTTACTGGGACCAGTACTGGGCCTTACTGGGACCAGTACCAAAACCAGTAAGGGGCCTTACTGGGACCAGTACTGCGGCCTTACTGGGACCAGTACCAAAACCAGTAAGGGGGCCTTACTGGGACCAGTACTGAAGCCTTACTGGGACCAGTACCAAAACCAGTAAGGGGCCTTACTGGGACCAGTACTGCGGCCTTACTGGGACCAGTACCAAAACCAGTAGGGGGGCCTTACTGGGACCAGTACTGAAGCCTTACTGGGACCAGTACCAAAACCAGTAAGGGGGCCTTACTGGGACCAGTACTGCAGCCTTACTGGGACCAGTACCAAAACCAGTAAGGGGGCCTTACTGGGACCAGTACTGCGGCCTTACTGGGACCAGTACCAAAACCAGTAAGGGGGCCTTACTGGGACCAGTACTGCGGCCTTACTGGGACCAGTACCAAAACCAGTAAGGGGGCCTTACTGGGACCAGTACTGCAAGCCTTACTGGGACAAGTACCAAAACCAGTAAGGGGCCTTACTGGGACCAGTACTGCGACCAGCCTTACTGGGACCAGTACCAAAACCAGTAAGGGGGCCTTACTGGGACCAGTACTGAAGCCTTACTGGGAACAGTACCAAAACCAGTAAGGGGGCCTTACTGGGACCAGTACTGCGGCCTTACTGGGACCAGTACCAAAACCAGTAAGGGGGCCTTACTGGGACCAGTACTGAAGCCTTACTGGGAACAGTACCAAAACCAGTAAGGGGGCCTTACTGGGACCAGTACTGCAGCCTTACTGGGACCAGTACCAAAACCAGTAAGGGGCCTTACTGGGTCCAGTACTGCGGCCTTACTGGGACCAGTACCAAAACCAGTAAGGGGGCCTTACTGGGACCAGTACTGAAGCCTTACTGGGAACAGTACCAAAACCAGTAAGGGGGCCTTACTGGGACCAGTACTGCGGCCTTACTGGGACCAGTACCAAAACCAGTAAGGGGGCCTTACTGGGACCAGTACTGCAGCCTTACTGGGACAGTACCAAAACCAGTAAGGGGGCCTTACTGGGACCAGTACTGCGGCCTTACTGGGACCAGTACCAAAACCAGTAAGGGGGCCTTACTGGGACCAGTACTGAAGCCTTACTGGGACCAGTACCAAAACCAGTAAGGGGGCCTTACTGGGACCAGTACTGCGGCCTTACTGGGACCAGTACCAAAACCAGTAAGGGGGCCTTACTGGGACCAGTACTGAAGCCTTACTGGGAACAGTACCAAAACCAGTAAGGGGGCCTTACTGGGACCAGTACTGGGACCAGTACCAGAACCAGTAAGGTGGCCTTACTGGGACCAGTACCAAAACCAGTAAGGGGGCCTTACTGGGACCAGTACTGCAGCCTTACTGGGACCAGTACCAAAACCAGTAAGGGGGCCTTACTGGGACCAGTACTGCGCCTTACTGGGACCAGTACCAAAACCAGTAAGGGGGCCTTAAGGTACTGGGCCTTACTGGGACCAGTACCAAAACCAGTAAGGGGGCCTTACTGGGACCAGTACTGTTACTGGGACCAGTACCAAAACCAGTAAGGTTACTGGGACCTTACTGGGACCAGTACCAAAACCAGTAAGGGGGCTTACTGGGACCAGTACTGCACTGGGACCAGTACCGAATCCAGTACGGGGGCCTTACTGGGACCAGTACTGAAGCCTTACTGGGAACAGTACCAAAACCAGTAAGGGGGCCTTACTGGGACCAGTACTGCGGCCTTACTGGGACCAGTACCAAACCAGTAAGGGGCCTTACTGGGACCAGTACCAAAACCAGTAAGGGGGCCCTACTGGGACCAGTACTGCGGCCGTACTGGGACCAGTACCAAAACCAGTAAGGGGCCTTATTGGGACCAGTACTGCAGCCTTACTGGGAACAGTACCAAAACCAGTAAGGGGGCCTTACTGGGACCAGTACTGCGGCCTTACTGGGACCAGTACCAAAACCAGTAAGGGGGCCTTACTGGGACCAGTACTGAAGCCTTACTGGGAACAGTACCAAAACCAGTAAGGGGGCGTTACTGGGACCAGTACCGAAGCCTTACTGGGACCAGTACCGAAGCCTTACTGGGACCAGTACCAAAACCAGTAAGGGGGCTTTACTGGGACCAGTACTGCGGCCTTACTGGGACCAGTACCAAAACCAGTAAGGGGGCCTTACTGGGACCAGTACTGACGCCTTACTGGGACCAGTACCAAAACCAGTAAGGGGGCCTTACTGGGACCAGTACTGCGGCCTTACTGGGACCAGTTCCAAAACCAGTAAGGGGGCCTTACTGGGACCAGTACTGCGCCTTACTGGGACCAGTACCAAAACCAGTACGGGACCATTACTGGGAACAGTACCAAAACCAGTAAGGGGGCCTTACTGGGACCAGTACTGAAGCCTTACTGGGAACAGTACCAAAACCAGTAAGGGGGCCTTACTGGGACCAGTACTGCGGCCTTACTGGGACCAGTACCAAAACCAGTAAGGGGTCCTTACTGGGACCAGTAACTACCAAAACCAGTAAGGGGGCCTTACTGGGACCAGTACTGCGGCCTTACTGGGACCAGTACCAAAACCAGTAAGGGGGCCTTACTGGGACCAGTACCGAAGCCTTACTGGGACCAGTACCAAAACCAGTAAGGGGGCCTTACTGGGACCAGTACTGAAGCCTTACTGGGACCAGTACCAAAACCAGTAAGGGGGCCTTACTGGGACCAGTACTGCGGCCTTACTGGGACCAGTACCAAAACCAGTAAGGGGGCCTTACTGGGACCAGTACTGAAGCCTTACTGGGACCAGTTCCAAAACCAGTAAGGGGGCCTTACTGGGACCAGTACTGCGGCCTTACTGGAACCAGTACCAAAACCAGTAAGGGGGCCTTACTGGGACCAGTACTGCGGCCTTACTGGGACCAGTACCAAAACCAGTAAGGTGGCCTTAGTGGGACCAGTACTGCGGCCTTACTGGGACCAGTACCAAAATCAGTAAGGGGGCCTTACTGGGACCAGTACTGCAGCCTTACTGGGACGAGTACCAAAACCAGTAAGGTGGCCTTAGTGGGAACAGTACTGCGGCCTTACTGGGACCAGTACCCTGACCAGTAAGTGGGCCTTACTGGGACCAGTACTGAAGCCTTACTGGGAACAGTACCAAAACCAGTAATGGGGCCTTACTGGGACCAGTATACTGAGGCCTTACTGGGACCAGTACCAAAACCAGTTAGGGGGCCTTACTGGGACCAGTACTGAAACCTTACTGGGAACAGTACCAAAACCAGTAAGGGGGCCTTACTGGGACCAGTACTGCGGCCTTACTGGGACCAGTACCAGAACCAGTAAGGGGACCTTACTGGGACAGTACTGTTACTGGGACCAGTACCAAAACCAGTAAGGGGGCCTTACTGGGACCAGTACTGCAGCCTTACTTGGACCAGTTCCAGGGACTGGGACCAGTACCAAAACCAGTAAGGGGGCCTTACTGGGACCAGTACTGAAGCCTTACTGGGAACAGTACCAAAACCAGTAAGGAAGCCTTACTGGGACCAGTACTGCGGCCTTACTGGGAACAGTACCAATACCAGTTAGGGGGCCTTACTGGGATCAGTACTGAAGCCTTACTGGGAACAGTACCAAAACCAGTAAGTGGGCCTTACTGGGACCAGTACTGCGGCCTTACTGGGACCAGTTCCAGAACCAGTAAGGGGACCTTACTGGGACAAGTACCAAAACCAGTAAGGGGGCCTTACTGGGACCAGTACTGAAGCCTTACTGGGACTAGTTCCAAAACCAGTAAGGGGGCCTTACTGGGACCAGTACTGAAGCCTTACTGGGACCAGTACCAAAAACAGTAAGGGGGCCTAACTGGGACCAGTACTGCGCCCTTACTGAGACCAGTTCCAGAACCAGTAGGGTGGCCTTACAGGGACCAGTACAGCAGCCTTACAGGGACCAGTACACAAACCAGTAAGGGGTCCTTTCTGGGACCAGTACTGAAGCCTTGCTGGGACCAGTACCAGAACCAGTAAGGGGGCCTTACTGGGACCAATACTGCAGCCTTACTGGGACCAGCTCCAGAAACAGTAAGGGGGACTTACTGGGACCAGTACTGCAGCCTTACTGGGACCAGTACCAAAACCAGGAAGGGGGCCTTACTGGGACCAGTACTGCAGCCTTACTGGGACCAGTACCAGAACCAGTAAGGGGGCCTTACTGGAACCAGTACTGCAGCCTTACTGGGACCAGTACCAATACCAGTAAGGGGGACTTACTTGGACCAGTACTGCGGCCTTACTGGGACAAGTACCAACACCAGTAAGGGGGCCTTACTGGGACCAGTACTGAAGCCTTACTGGGACCAGTACCAAAACCAGTAAAGGGGCCTTACTGGGACCAGTACTGCGGCCTTACTGGGACCAGTTCCAGAACCAGTAAGTTGGCCTTACTGGGACCAGTACTTCTGCCTTCCTGGGAACAGTACCAAAACCAGTAAGGGGGCCTTACTGGGACCAGCACTGCGCCCTTACTGGGACCAGTTCCAGAACCATTAAGGGTGCTTTACTGGGACCAGTAGTACGGCCTTACTGGGACCAGTGCGAAAACCAGTAAGGGGGCCTTACTGGGACCAGTATAGCGCCCTTACTGGGACCAGTTGCAGATCCAGTAAGGGGGCCTTACTGGGACCAGTACTGCAGCATTACTGGGACAAGTACCAGAACCAGTAAGGGGGCCTTACTGGGACCAATACTGCGGCGTTACTGGGACCAGTACCAAAACCAGTAAGGGGGCCTTACTGGGACCAGTACTGAAGCCTTACTGGGACCAGTTCCAGAACCAATAAGGGGGCCTTACTGGGACCAGTACTGCGGCCTTACTGGGACTAGTAACAAAACCAGTAAGGGGGGCCTTACTGGCACCAGTCCTGAAGCCTTACTGGGACCAGTACCAAAACCAGTGAGGGGGCCTTACTGGGACCAGTACTGCGGCCTTACTGGGACCAGTTCCAGAACCAGTAAGGGGGCCTTACTGGGACCAGTACTGCGGCGTTACTGGGACCAGTACCAAAACCAGGAAGGGGGCCTTACTGGGACCATTACTGCAGCCTTACTGGGACCAGCACCAGAACCAGTAAGGGGGCCCTACTGGAACCAGTACTGCGGCCTTACTGGGACCAGTACCAATACCAGTTTGGGGGCTTTTCTGGAACCAGTACTGCGGCCTTACTGGGACCAGTACCAAGACCAGTAAGGGGGCCTTACTAGGACCAGTACTGAAGCTTTACTGGGACCAGTTCCAAAACCAGTAAGGGGTCCTTACTGGAACCAGTACTGCGGCCTTACTGGGACCAGTACCAAAACCGGTAAGGGGGCCTTACTGGGACCAGTACTGCGGAATTACTGGGACCAGTACCAAAACCAGTAAGGGGGCCTTACTGGGACCAGTACTGAAGCCTTACTGGGACCAGTTCCAGAACCACTTAGGGGGCCTTACTGGGACCAGTACTGCGGCCTTACTGGGACTAGTAACAAAACCAGTAGGGGGGCCTTACTGGGACCCATACTGAAGCCTTACTGGGACCAGTACCAAAACCAGTAAGGGGGCCTTACTGGGACCAGTACTAAAGCCTTACTGGGACCAGTACCTAAAAAAAGTAAGGGGGCCTTACTGGGACCAGTACTGCGCCCTTACTGGGACCAGTTCCAGAACCAGTAAGGGTGCTTTACTGGGACCAGTACTACGGCCTTACTGGGATCAGAGCCAAAACCAGTAAGGGGACCTTACTGGGACCAGTACAGCGCCCTTACTGGGACCAATTCCAGATCCAGTAAGGGCGCCTTACTTGGACCAGTACTGCGGCCTTACTGGGACAAGTACCAACACCAGTAAGGGGGCCTTACTGGGACCAGTACTGAAGCCTTACTGGGACCAGTACCAAAACCAGTAAAGGGGCCTTACTGGGACCAGTACTGCGGCCTTACTGGGACCAGTTCCAGAACCAGTAAGTTGGCCTTACTGGGACCAGTACTTCTGCCTTCCTGGGAACAGTACCAAAACCAGTAAGGGGGCCTTACTGGGACCAGCACTGCGCCCTTACTGGGACCAGTTCCAGAACCATTAAGGGTGCTTTACTGGGACCAGTAGTACGGCCTTACTGGGACCAGTGCCAAAACCAGTAAGGGGGCCTTACTGGGACCAGTATAGCGCCCTTACTGGGACCAGTTGCAGATCCAGTAAGGGGGCCTTACTGGGACCAGTACTGCAGCATTACTGGGACAAGTACCAGAACCAGTAAGGGGGCCTTACTGGGACCAATACTGCGGCGTTACTGGGACCAGTACCAAAACCAGTAAGGGGGCCTTACTGGGACCAGTACTGAAGCCTTACTGGGACCAGTACCAGAACCAATAAGGGGGCCCTACTGGGACCAGTACTGCGGCCTTACTGGGACCAGTTCCAGAACCAGTAAGGGGGCCTTACTGGGACCAGTTCTGCGGCGTTACTGGGACCAGTACCAAAACCAGGAAGGGGGCCTTACTGGGACCATTACTGCAGCCTTACTGGGACCAGCACCAGAACCAGTAAGGGGGCCCTACTGGAACCAGTACTGCGGCCTTACTGAGACCAGTACCAATACCAGTTTGGGGGCTTTTCTGGAACCAGTACTGCGGCCTTACTGGGACCAGTACCAAGACCAGTACGGGGGCCTTACTAGGACCAGTACTGAAGCTTTACTGGGACCAGTTCCAAAACCAGTAAGGGGTCCTTACTGGAACCAGTACTGCGGCCTTACTGGGACCAGTACCAAAACCAGTAAGGGGGCCTTACTGGGACCAGTACTGCGGAATTACTGGGACCAGTACCAAAACCAGTAAGGGGGCCTTACTGGGACCAGTACTGAAGCCTTACTGGGACCAGTTCCAGAACCAATGAGGGGGCCTTACTGGGACCAGTACTGCGGCCTTACTGGGACTAGTAACAAAACCAGTAAGGGGGCCTTACTGGGACCCATACTGAAGCCTTACTGGGACCAGTACCAAAACCAGTAAGGGGGCCTTACTGGGACCAGTACTAAAGCCTTACTGGGACCAGTACCTAAAACCAGTAAGGGGGCCTTACTGGGACCAGTACTGCGCCCTTACTGGGACCAGTTCCAGAACCAGTAAGGGTGCTTTACTGGGACCAGTACTACGGCCTTACTGGGATCAGAGCCAAAACCAGTAAGGGGACCTTACTGGGACCAGTACAGCGCCCTTACTGGGACCAATTCCAGATCCAGTAAGGGCGCCTTACTGGGACCTGTACTGCAGCCTTACTGGGACAAGTACCAGAACCAGTAAGGGGGCCTTACTGGGACCAGTACTGCGGCATTACTGGGACCAGTACCAAAACCAGTAAGGGGGCTTTACTGGGACCAGTACTGAAGCCTTACTGGGTCCATTTCCAGAACCAGTAAGGGGGCCTTACTGGGACCAGTACTGCGGCCTTACTGGGACTAGTAACAAAACCAGTAAGGGGGCCTTACTGGGACCAGTACTGAAGCCTTACTGGGACCAGTACCAAAACCAGTAAGGGGGCTTACTAGGACCAGTACTAAAGCTTTACTGGGACCGGCACCAGAACCAGTAAGGGGGCCTTACGGAAACCAGTACTGCGGCCTTACTGTGACCAGTACCAATACCAGTTAGGGGGCCTTACTGGGACCAGTACTGCGTCCTTACTGAGACCAGCACCAAAACCAGTAAGGGGGCCTTACTGGGACCAGTACTGAAGACTTACTGGGACCAGTTCCAGAACCAGTAAGGGGGCCTTACTGGGACCAGTACTGCGGCGTTACTGGGACCAGTACCAAAACCAGTAAGGGGGCCTTACTGGGACCAGTACTGAAGCCTTACTGGGACCAGTACCAAAACCAGTAAGGGGGCCTTACTGGGACCAATACTGCGGCCTTACTGGGACCAGTTCCAGAACCAGTTTGGGGGCCTTACTGGGACCAGTACCAAAACCAGTAAGGGGCCTAACTGGGACCAGTACTTAGCCCTTACTGGGACCAGTTCCAGAACCAGTAAGGGGACCTTCCTGGGACCAGTACTGCGGCCTTACTGGGACCAGTACAAAAACCAGTAAGGGGGCCTTACTGGGACCAGTACTGCGCCCTTACTGGGAACAGTTCCAGAACCAGTAAGGGGGCCTTACTGGGTCCAGTACTGAAGCCTTACTGGTACCAGTTCCAGAACCAGTAAGGGTGCTTTACTGGGACCAGTACTACGGCCTTACAGGGACCAGTGCCAAAAACAGTAAGTGGGCCTTACTGGGACCAGTACTGCGCCCTTACTGGGACCAGTTCCAGATCTAGTAAGGGGGCCTTACTGGGACCAGTACTGCAGCCTTACTGGGACAAGTACCAGTACCAGTAACGGGGCCTTACTGGGACCAGTACTGCGGCGTTACTGGGACCAGTACCAAAACCAGTAAGGGGGCCTTACTGGGACCAGTACTGAAGCCTTACTGGGACCAGTACCAAAACCTTTAGGGGGACTTACTGGGACCAGTACTGCGGCCTTACTGGTACCAGTTCCAGAACCAGTAAGGGGGCCTTACTGGTACCAGTAATGCGGCCTTACTGGGACCAGTTCCAGGACCAGTAAGGGTCCTTACTGGGACCAGTACTGCGGCCGTACTGTGACCAGTACTGCGGCCATACTGGGACCAGATCCTGACCAGTAAGGGGGCCTTACTGGGACCAGTAACATAACCAGTATGGAGGTCTTACTGGGACCAGTACTGCGGCCGAACTGGAACAAGTATTGCGGCCTTACTGGGAACAGTTCCAGAACCAGTAAGGGGGCCTTACTGGGACCAGTACCAGAACCAGTACTGCGGCCTTACTGGGACCAGTACT
Source organism: Emydura macquarii macquarii (assembly GCF_026122565.2). Classification (NCBI taxonomy): domain Eukaryota; kingdom Metazoa; phylum Chordata; order Testudines; family Chelidae; genus Emydura; species Emydura macquarii. The sequence continues at coordinate 14,683 of NW_027133500.1, read as the reverse complement.
GCGGCCTTACTGGGACCAGACCCTGACCAGAAAGGGGGCCTTACTGGGACCAGTACTGCGGCCTTACTGGGACCAGTACCAAAACCAGTAAGGGGGCCTAATTGGGACCAGTACTGCGCCCTTACTGGGACCAGTTCCAGAACCAGTAAGGGAACTTTACTAGGACCAGTACCAAAACCAGTAAGGGGGCCTTACTGGGACAGATACTGAAGCCTTACTGGGAACAGTACCAAAACCAGTAAGGGGGCCTTACTGGGACCAGTACTGCGGCCTTACTGGGACCAGTACCAATACCAGTAAAGGGACCTTACTGGGACAAATACCAAAACCAGTAAGGGGGCCTTACCGGGACCACTACTGCGGCCTTACTGGGACTAGTACAAAAACCAATAAGGGGGCCTTACTTGGACGTGTACTGAAGACTTACTGGGACCAGTACCAAAAACAGTAAGGGGGCCTTACTGGGACCAGTACTGAAGCCTTACTGGGACCAGCACCAAAACCAGTAAGAGGGCCTTAATGGGACCAGTACTGCGGCATTACTGGGACCAGTACCAAGACCTGTAAGGGGGCCTTACTGGGACCAGTACTGAAGACTTACTGGGACCAGTTCCAAAACCAGTAAGGGGGCCTTACTGGAACCAGTACTGCGGCCTTACTGGGACCAGTACCAATACCAGTTAGGGGGCCTTACTGGGACCAGTATTGCGGCCTTACTGGGACCAGTACCAAAACCAGTAAGGGGGCCTTACTGGGACCAGTACTGCGGCCTTACTGGGACCAGTACCAAAACCAGTAAGGGGGCTTTACTGGGAACAGTACTGCAGCCTTACTGGGACAAGTACCAAAACCAGTAAGGTGGCCTTACTGGGACCAGTACTGCGGCCTTACTGGGACCAGACCCTGACCAGTAAGTGGGCCTTACTGGGAACAGTACCAAACCCAGTATTGGGGCCTTACTGGGACCAATACTGAGGCCTTACTGGGACCAGTACCAATACCAGTTAGGGGGCCTTACTGGGACCAGTACTGAAACCTTACTGGGAACAGAACCAAAACCAGTAAGGGGGCCTTACTGGGACCAGTACTGCGGCCTTACTGGGACCAGTTCCAGAACCAGTAAGGGGTCCTTACTGGGACAAGTACCAAAACCAGTAAGGGGGCCTTACTGGGACCACTACTGCAGCCTTACTGGGACCAGTTCCAGAACCAGTAAGGGGACATTACTGGGACCAGTACCAAAACCAGTAAGGGGGCCTTACTGGGACAGGTACTGAAGCCTTACTGGGAACAGTACCAAAACCAGTAAGGAAGCCTTACTGGGACCAGTACTGCGGCCTCACTGGGAACAGTACCAATACCAGTTAGGGGGCCTTACTGGGATCAGTACTGAAGCCTTACTGGGAACAGTACCAAAACCAGTAAGTGGGCCTTACTGGGACCAGTACTGCGGCCTTACTGGGACCAGTTCCAGAACCAGTAAGGGGACCTTACTGGGACAAGTACCAAAACCAGTAAGGGGGCCTTACTGGGACCAGTACTGAAGCCTTACTGGGACTAGTTCCAAAACCAGTAAGGGGGCCTTACTGGGACCAGTCCTGAAGCCTTACTGGGACCAGTATCAAAAACAGTAAGGGGGCCTTACTGGGACCAGTAATGCGGCCTTACTGGGACCAGTTCCAGAACCAGTAAGGGGGACTTATTGGGATCAGTACTGCGGCCTTACTGGGACAAGTACCAAAACCAGTAAGGGGGCCTTACTGGGACCAGTACTGCGGCCTTACTGGGACCATTTCCAGAACCAGTAAGGGGGCCTTACTGGGACCAATACTGCGGCCTTACTGGGACAAGTTCCAGAAAGAGTAAGGGGGCCTTATTGGGACCAGTACTGCGGCGTTACTGGGACCAGTACCAAAACCAGGAAGGGGGCCATACTGGGACCAGTACTGCAGCCTTACTGGGACCAGTACCAGAACCAGTAAGGGGGCCTTACTGGAACCAGTACTGCGGCCTTACTAGGACCAGTACCAATACCAGTAAGGGGGCCTTACTTGGACCAGTACTGCGGCCTTACTGGGACAAGTACCAGAACAAGTAAGGGGGCCTTACTGGGACCAGTACTGAAGCCTTACTGGGACCAGTACCAAAACCAGTAAAGGGGCCTTATTGGGACCACTACTGCGGCCTTACTGGGACCAGTTCCAGAACCAGTAAGTTGGCCTTACTGGGACCAGTACTGCGGCCTTACTGGGACCAGTACCAAAACCAGTAAGGAGGCCTTACTGGGACCAGTACTTCTGCCTTCCTGGGACCAGTATCAAAACCAGTAAGGGGGCTTTACTGGGACCAGTACTGAAGCCTTACTGGGTCCATTTCCAGAACCAGTAAGGGGGTCTTACTGGGACCAGTACTGCGGCCTTACTGGGACTAGTAACAAAACCAGTAAGGGGGCCTTACTGGGACCAGTACTGAAGCCTTACTGGGACCAGTACTAAAACCAGTAAGGGGGCTTACTGGGACCAGTACTAAAGCTTTACTGGGACCAGCACCAGAACCAGTAAGGGGGCCTTACTGGGAACCAGTACTGCGGCCTTACTGTGACCAGTACCAATACCAGTTAGGGGGCCTTACTGGGACCAGTACTGCGGCCTTACTGGGACCAGTTCCAAAACCAGTAAGGGGGCCTTACTGGGACCAGTACTGAAGCCTTACTGGGACCAGTTCCAGAACCACTAAGGGGGCCTTACTGGGACAGTACTGAAGCCTTACTGGGAACAGTACCAAAACCAGTAAGGGGGCCTTACTGGGACCAGTACTGCAGCCATACTGGGACCAGTACCAGAAAAAGTTTGGGGGCCGTACTGGGACCAGTACTGCGGCCTTACTGGGACCAGTACCAAAACCAGTAAGGGGCCTAACTGGGACCAGTACTTAGCCCTTACTGGGACCAGTTCCAGAACCAGTAGGGGGACCTTACTGGGACAAGTAACAAAACCAGTAAGGGGGCCTTACTGGGACCAGTACTGCGCCCTTACTGGGAACAGTTCCAGAACCAGTAAGGGGGCCTTACTGGGACCAGTACTGAAGCCTTACTGGTACCAGTTCCAGAACCAGTAAGGGTGCTTTACTGGGACCAGTACTACGGCCTTACAGGGACCAGTGCCAAAACCAGTAAGTGGGCCTTACTGGGACCAGTACTGCGCCCTTACTGGGACCAGTTCCAGATCCAGTAAGGGGGCCTTACTGGGACCAGTACTGCAGCCTTACTGGGACAAGTACCAGTACCAGTAACGGGGCCTTACTGGGACCAGTACTGCGGCGTTACTGGGACCAGTACCAAAACCAGTAGGGGGCCTTACTGGGACCAGTACTGAAGCCTTACTGGGACCAGTACCAAAACCAGTAGGGGGACTTACTGGGACCAGTACTGCGGCCTTACTGGTACCAGTTCCAGAACCAGTAAGGGGGCCTTACTGGTACCAGTAATGCGGCCTTACTGGGACCAGTTCCAGGACCAGTAAGGGGGCCTTACTGGGACCAGTACTGCGGCCGTACTGCGACCAGTACTGCGGCCATACTGGGACCAGATCCTGACCAGTAAGGGGGCCTTACTGGGACCAGTAACATAACCAGTATGGAGGTCTTACTGGGACCAGTACTGCGGCCTTACTGTGACCAGATCCTGACCAGTAAGGGGGCCTTACTGAGACCAGTACAATAACCATTAAGGGGGTCTTACTGGGACCAGTACTGCGGCCGAACTGGAACAAGTATTGCGGCCTTACTGGGACCAGACCCTGACCAGTAAGTGGGCCTTACTGGGACCAGTACTGAAGCCTTACTGGGAACAGTACCAAAACCAGTAATGGGGCCCTACTGGGACCAGTACTGCGGCCTTACTGGGACCAGTACCAATACCAGTTAGGGGGCCTTACTGGGACCAGTACTGAAGCCTTACTGGGAACAGAACCAAAAACAGTAAGGGGGCCTTACTGGGACCAGTACTGCGGACTTTCTGGGACCAGTTCCAGAACCAGTAAGGGGACCTTACAGGGACAAGTACCAAAACCAGTAAGGGGGCCTTACTGGGACCAGTACTGAAGCCTTATTGGGACCAGTACAAAAACCAGTAAGGGGGCCTAACTGGGACCAGTACTGCGCCTTACTGGGACCAGTTCCAGAACCAGAAAGGGGGCCTTACTGGGACCAGTACTGCGGCCTTACTGGGACCAGTACCAAAACCAGTAAGCGGGCCTAATTGGGACCAGTACTGCGCCTTACTGGGACCAGTTCCAGAACCAGTAAGGGAACTTTACTAGGACCAGTACCAAAACCAGTAAGGGGGCCTTACTGGGACAGATACTGAAGCCTTACTGGGAACAGTACCAAAACCAGTAAGGGGGCCTTACTGGGACCAGTACTGCGGCCTTACTGGGACCAGTACCAATACCAGTAAAGGGACCTTACTGGGACAAATACCAAAACCAGTAAGGGGGCCTTACTGGGACCACTACTGCGGCCTTACTGGGACTAGTACAAAAACCAATAAGGGGGCCTTACTTGGGACCAGTACTGAAGACTTACTGGGACCAGTACCAAAAACAGTAAGGGGGCCTTACTGGGACCAGTACTGAAGCCTTACTGGGACCAGTACCAAAACCAGTAAGGGGCCTTAATAGGACCAGTACTGCGGCATTACTGGGACCAGTACCAATACCAGTAAGGGGGCCTTACTGGGACCATACTGAAGACTTACTGGGACCAGTTCCAAAACCAGTAAGGGGGCCTTACTGGGACCAGTACTGCGGCCTTACTGGGACCATTACCAATACCAGTAAGGGGGCCTTACTGGGACGAGTACTGCGGCCTTACTGGGACCAGTACCAAAACCAGTAAGGGGGCCTTACTGGGACCAGTACTGCGGCCTTACTGGGACCAGTACCAAAACCAGTAAGGGGGCCTTACTGGGACCAGTATTTCAGCCTTACTGGGACAGTACCAAAACCAGTAAGGTGGCCTTACTGGGACCAGTACTGCGGCCTTACTGGGACCAGTACCAAAACCACCAGTAAGTGGGCCTTACTGGGACCAGTACTGAAGCCTTACTGGGAACAGTACCAAAACCAGTAATGGGGCCTTACTGGGACCAATACTGAGGCCTTACTGGGACCAGTACCAAACCAGTAAGGGGGCCTTACTGGGACCAGTACTGAAACCTTACTGGGAACAGTACCAAAACCAGTAAGGGGGCCTTACTGGGACCAGTACTGCGGCCTTACTGGGACCAGTTCCAGAACCAGTAGGGGGACCTTACTGGGACAAGTAACAAAACCAGTAAGGGGGCCTAACTGGGACCAGTACTGCAGCCTTACTGGGACCAGTTCCAGAACCAGTAAGGGGACTTTACTGGGACCAGTACCAAAACCAGTAAGGGGGCCTTACTGGGACCAGTACTGAAGCCTTACTGGGAACAGTACCAAAACCAGTAAGGAAGCCTTACTGGGACCAGTACTGCGGACTCACTGGGAACAGTACCACTACCAGTTAGGGGGCCTTACTGGGATCAGTACTGAAGCCTTACTGGGAACAGTACCAAAACCAGTAAGTGGGCCTTACTGGGACCAGTACTGCGGCCTTACTGGGACCAGTTCCAGAACCAGTAAGGGGACCTTACTGGGACAAGTACCAAAACCAGTAAGGCGGCCTTACTGGGACCAGTACTGAAGCCTTACTGGGACTAGTTCCAAAACCAGTAAGGGGGCCTTACTGGGACCAGTACTGAAGCCTTACTGGGACCAGTACCAAAAACAGTAAGGGGGCCTAACTGGGACCAGTACTGCGCCCTTACTGAGACCAGTTCCAGAACCAGTAAGGGGGCCTTACTGGGATCAGTACTGCGGCCTTACTGGGACCAGTACCAAAACCAGTAGGGGGACTTACTGGGACCAGTACTGCGGCCTTACTGGTACCAGTTCCAGAACCAGTAAGGGGGCCTTACTGGGACCAGTACTGCGCCCTTACTGAGACCAGTTCCAGAACCAGTAAGGGGGCCTTACTGGGACCAGTACTGCTGCCGTACTGCGACCAGTACTGCGGCCATACTGGGACCAGATCCTGACCAGTAAGGGGGCCTTACTGGGACCAGTAACATAACCAGTATGGAGGTCTTACTGGGACCAGTACTGCGGCCTTACTGTGACCAGATCCTGACCAGTAAGGGGGCCTTACTGAGACCAGTACAATAACCATTAAGGGGGTCTTACTGGGACCAGTACTGCGGCCGAACTGGAACAAGTATTGCGGCCTTACTGGGAACAGTTCCAGGACCAGTAAGGGGGCCTTACTGGGACCAGTACTGCTGCCGTACTGCGACCAGACCCTGACCAGTAAGTGGGCCTTACTGGGACCAGTACTGAAGCCTTACTGGGAACAGTACCAAAACCAGTAATGGGGCACTACTGGGACCAGTACTGCGGCCTTACTGGGACCAGTACCAATACCAGTTAGGGGGCCTTACTGGGAGCAGTACTGAAGCCTTACTGGGAACAGAACCAAAACCAGTAAGGGGGCCTTACTGGGACCAGTACTGCGGCCTTTCTGGGACCAGTTCCAGAACCAGTAAGGGGACCTTACAGGGACAACTACCAAAACCAGTAAGGGGGCCTTACTGGGACCAGTACTGAAGCCTTATTGGGACCAGTACAAAAACCAGTAAGGGGGCCTAACTGGGAACAGTACTGCGCCCTTACTGGGACCAGTTCCAGAACCAGAAAGGGGGCCTTACTGGGACCAGTACTGCGGCCTTACTGGGACCAGTACCAAAACCAGTAAGCGGGCCTAATTGGGACCAGTACTGCGCCCTTACTGGGACCAGTTCCAGAACCAGTAAGGGAACTTACTGGGACCAGTACCAAAACCAGTAAGGGGGCCTTACTGGGACCAGATACTGAAGCCTTACTGGGAACAGTACCAAAACCAGTAAGGGGGCCTTACTGGGACCAGTACTGCGGCCTTACTGGGACCAGTACCAATACCAGTAAAGGGACCTTACTGGGACAAATACCAAAACCAGTAAGGGGGCCTTACTGGGACCAGTACTGCGGCCTTACTGGGACTAGTACAAAAACCAATAAGGGGGCCTTACTTGGACCAGTACTGAAGACTTACTGGGACCAGTACCAAAAACAGTAAGGGGGCCTTACTGGGACCAGTACTGAAGCCTTACTGGGACCAGCACCAAAACCAGTAAGAGGGCCTTAATAGGGACCAGTACTGCGGCATTACTGGGACCAGTACCAAGACCTGTAAGGGGGCCTTACTGGGACCATACTGAAGACTTACTGGGACCAGTTCCAAAACCAGTAAGGGGGCCTTACTGGAACCAGTACTGCGGCCTTACTGGGACGAATACCAAAACCATTATGGTGGCCTTACTGGGACCAGTACTGCGGCCTTACTGGGACCAGTACCAAAACCAGTAAGGGGCCTTACTGGGACCAGTACTGCAGCCTTACTGGGACAAGTACCAAAACCAGTAAGGTGGCCTTACTGGGACCAGTACTGCGGCCTTACTGGGACCAGACCCTGACCAGTAAGTGGGCCTTACTGGGACCAGTACTGAAGCCTTACTGGGAACAGTACCAAAACCAGTAATGGGGCCTTACTGGGACCAATACTGAGGCCTTACTGGGACCAGTACCAAAACCAGTTAGGGGGCCTTACTGGGACCAGTACTGAAACCTTACTGGGAACAGAACCAAAACCAGTAAGGGGGCCTTACTGGGACCAGTACTGCGGCCTTACTGGGACCAGTTCCAGAACCAGTAAGGGGACCTTACTGGGACAAGTACCAAAACCAGTAAGGGGGCCTTACTGGGACCACTACTGCAGCCTTACTGGGACCAGTTCCAGAACCAGTAAGGGGACTTACTGGGACCAGTACCAAAACCAGTAAGGGGGCCTTACTGGGACCAGGTACTGAAGCCTTACTGGGAACAGTACCAAAACCAGTAAGGAAGCCTTACTGGGACCAGTACTGCGGACTCACTGGGAACAGTACCACTACCAGTTAGGGGGCCTTACTGGGATCAGTACTGAAGCCTTACTGGGAACAGTACCAAAACCAGTAAGGGGCCTTACTGGGACCAGTACTGCGGCCTTACTGGGACCAGTTCCAGAACCAGTAAGGGGACCTTACTGGGACAAGTACCAAAACCAGTAAGGCGGCCTTACTGGGACCAGTACTGAAGCCTTACTGGGACTAGTTCCAAAACCAGTAAGGGGGCCTTACTGGGACCAGTACTGAAGCCTTAATGGGACCAGTGCCAAAACCAGTAAGGGGGCCTAATTGGGACCAGTACTGCGCCCTTACTGGGACCAGTTCCAGAACCAGTAAGGGGGCCTTACTGGGATCAGTACTGCGGCATTACTGGGACCAGTACCAATACCAGTAGGGGGACTTACTGGGACCAGTACTGCGGCCTTACTGGTACCAGTTCCAGAACCAGTAAGGGGGCCTTACTGGGACCAGTAATGCGGCCTTACTGGGACCAGTTCCAAACCAGTAAGGGGGCCTTACTGGGACCAGTACTGCGGCCGTACTGCGACCAGTACTGCGGCCATACTGGGACCAGATCCTGACCAGTAAGGGGGCCTTACTGGGACCAGTAACATAACCAGTATGGAGGTCTTACTGGGACCAGTACTGCGGCCTTACTGTGACCAGATCCTGACCAGTAAGGGGGCCTTACTGAGACCAGTACAATAACCATTAAGGGACCAGTACCAAAACCAGTACTGCGGCCTTACTGGAACAAGTACTGCGGCCTTACTGGGAACAGTTCCAGAACCAGTAAGGGGGCCTTACTGGTACCAGTAACAGAACCAGTACTGCGGCCTTACTGGGACCAGACCCTGACCAGTAAGTGGGCCTTACTGGGACCAGTACTGAAGCCTTACTGGGAACAGTACCAAAACCAGTAATGGGGCACTACTGGGACCAGTACTGCGGCCTTACTGGGACCAGTACCAATACCAGTTAGGGGGCCTTACTGGGAGCAGTACTGAAGCCTTACTGGGAACAGAACCAAAAACAGTAAGGGGGCCTTACTGGGACCAGTACTGCGGCCTTTCTGGGACCAGTTCCAGAACCAGTAAGGGGACCTTACTGGGACAAGTACCAAAACCAGTAAGGGGGCCTTACTGGGACCAGTACTGAAGCCTTACTGGGACCAGTACCAAAACCAGTAAGGGGGCCTAACTGGGACCAGTACTGCGCCCTTACTGGGACCAGTTCCAGAACCAGAAAGGGGGCCTTACTGGGACCAGTACTGCGGCCTTACTGGGACCAGTACCAAAACCAGTAAGCGGGCCTAATTGGGACCAGTACTGCGCCCTTACTGGGACCAGTTCCAGAACCAGTAAGGGAACCTTACTGGGACCAGTACCAAAACCAGTAAGGGGGCCTTACTGGGACAGATACTGAAGCCTTACTGGGAACAGTACCAAAACCAGTAAGGGGGCCTTACTGGGACCAGTACTGCGGCCTTACTGGGACCAGTACCAATACCAGTAAAGGGACCTTACTGGGACAAATACCAAAACCAGTAAGGGGGCCTTACTGGGACCACTACTGCGGCCTTACTGGGACTAGTACAAAAACCAATAAGGGGGCCTTACTTGGACGTGTACTGAAGACTTACTGGGACCAGTACCAAAACCAGTAAGGGGGCCTTACTGGGACCAGTACTGAAGCCTTACTGGGACCAGCACCAAAACCAGTAAGAGGGCCTTAATAGGACCAGTACTGCGGCATTACTGGGACCAGTACCAAGACCTGTAAGGGGGCCTTACTGGGACCATACTGAAGACTTACTGGGACCAGTTCCAAAACCAGTAAGGGGGCCTTACTGGAACCAGTACTGCGGCCTTACTGGGACCAGTACCAATACCAGTTAGGGGGCCTTACTGGGACCAGTATTGCGGCCTTACTGGGACCAGTACCAAAACCAGTAAGGGGGCCTTACTGGGACCAGTACTGCGGCATTACTGGGACCAGTACCAAAACCAGTAAGGGGGCTTTACTGGGACCAGTACTGCAGCCTTACTGGGACAAGTACCAAAACCAGTAAGGTGGCCTTACTGGGACCAGTACTGCGGCCTTACTGGGACCAGACCCTGACCAGTAAGGGGCCTTACTGGGACCAGTACTGAAACCTTACTGGGAACAGTACCAAAACCAGTAAGGGGGCCTTACTGGGACCAGTACTGCGGCCTTACTGGGACCAGTTCCAGAACCGGTAAGGGGACCTTACTGGGACAAGTACCAAAACCAGTAAGGGGGCCTTACTGGGACCAGTACTGCAGCCTTACTGGGACCAGTTCCAGAACCAGTAAGGGGACCTTACTGGGACCAGTACCAAAACCAGTAAGCCTTACTGGGACAGTACTGAACCAGTTACTGGGAACAGTACCAAAACCAGTAAGGAAGCCTTACTGGGACCAGTACTGCGGACTCACTGGGAACAGTACCACTACCAGTTAGGGGGCCTTACTGGGATCAGTACTGAAGCCTTACTGGGAACAGTACCAAAACCAGTAAGTGGGCCTTACTGGGACCAGTACTGCGGCCTTACTGGGACCAGTTCCAGAACCAGTAAGGGGACCTTACTGGGACAAGTACCAAAACCAGTAAGGCGGCCTTACTGGGACCAGTACTGAAGCCTTATTGGGACTAGTTCCAAAACCAGTAAGGGGGCCTTACTGGGACCAGTACTGAAGCCTTACTGGGACCAGTACCAAAAACAGTAAGGGGGCCTAACTGGGACCAGTACTGCGCCCTTACTGAGACCAGTTCCAGAACCAGTAAGGGGGCCTTACTGGGATCAGTACTGCGGCCTTACTGGGACCAGTACCAAAACCAGTAAGGGGGCCTTACGGGGACGAGTACTGCGCCCTTACTGGGACCAGTTCCAGAACCAGTAAGGGGGCCTTACTGGGATCAGTACTGCGGCCTTACTGGGACCAGTACCAAAACCAGTAAGGGGGCTTTACTGGGACCAGTACTGCAGCCTTACTGGGACAAGTACCAAAACCAGTAAGGTGGCCTTACTGGGACCAGTACTGCGGCCTTACTGGGACCAGTTCCAGAACCAGTAAGGGGCCTTACTGGTACTAGTACTGCGGCCTCACTGGGAACAGTACCAATACCAGTTAGGGGTCCTTACTGGGACCAGTACTGAAGCCTTACTGGGAACAGTACCAAAACCAGTAAGGGGGCCTTACTGGGAACAGTACTGCGGAATTACTGGGACCAGTTCCAGAACCAGTAAGGGGACCTTACTGAGACAAGTACCGAAACCAGTAAGGGGGCCTTACTGGGACCAGTATTGCGGCCTTACTGGGACCAGACCCTGACCAGTAAATGGGCCTTACTGGGACCAGTACCAAAACCAGTAATGGGGCCTTACTGGGAACGGTACTGCGGCCTTACTGGGACGAGTACCAAAACCAGTAATGGGGCCTTACTGGGACCAGTACTGCGGCCTTACTGGGACCAGTTCCAGAAACAGTAAGGGGACCTTACTGGGACAAGTACCAAAACCAGTAAGGGGGCCTTACTGGGACCAGTACTGAAGCCTTACTGGGACCAGTACCAAAACCAGTAAGGGGCCTAACTGGGACCAGTACTGCGCCCTTACTGGGACCAGTTCCAGAACCAGAAAGGGGGCCTTACTAGGACCAGTGCCGCGGCCTTACTGGGACTAGTACCAAAACCAGTAACGGGGCTTTACTGGGACCAGTACTGAAGCCTTACTGGGACCAGTACCAAAACCAGTAAGGGGGCCTAATTGGGACCAGTACTGCGCCCTTACTGGGACCAGTAGCATAACCAGTAAGGGGGCCTTAATGGGACCAGTACTGCACCCTTACTGGGAACAGTTCGAGAACCAGTAAGGGGCCTTACTGGGACCAGTACTGAAGCCTTACTGAGACTAGTTCCAAAACCAGTAAGGGGGCCTTACTGGGACCAGTACTGAAGCCTTACTGGGACCAGTACCAAAACCAGTAAGGGGGCCTTAATGGGACCAGTACTGAAGTCTTACTGGGACCAGTACTAAAACCAGTAAGGGGGCCTTACAGGGACCAGTAATGCGGCCTTACTGGGACCGGTACCAAAACCATTAAGGGGCCTTACTGAGACCAGTACTGCACCCTTAATGGGACCAGTTCCAGAACCAGTAAGGGGGCCTTACTGGGACCAGTACTGCAGCCTTACTGGGACCAGTACCAGAACCAGTAAGGGGGCCTTACTGGGACCAGTATTGCGGCATTACTGGGACCATTACCAAAACCAGGAAGGGGCCTTACTTGGACCAGTACTGAAGCCTTACTGGGACAAGTACCAAATCCAGAAAGGTGGCCTTACTGGGGCCAGTACTGAAGCCTTACTGGGACCAGTACCAAAACCAGTAAGGGGGCCTTACTGGGACCAGTACTGCGCCCTCACTGGGAACAGTTCCAGATCCAGTAAGGGGGGCCTTACTGGGACCAGTACTGAAGCCTTAGTGGGACCAGTACCAAAACCAGTAATTGGGCCTAACTGGGACCAGTACTGCGGCCTTACTGGGACCAGTACCAATACCAGTTAGGGGGCTTTACTGGGACCAGTACTGAAGCCTTACTGGGAACAGAACCAAAACCAGATGGGGCCTTACTGGAACCAGTACTGCGGCCTTACTGGGACCAGTTCCAGAACCAGTAAGGGGACCTTACTGGGACAAGTACCAAAACCAGTAAGGGGCCTTACTGGGACCAGTACTGAAGCCTTACTGGGACCAGTTCCAGAACCAGTAAGGGGGCCTTACTGGGACCAGTACTGCGGCCTTACTGGGACCAGTAACCAAAACCCGGAAGGGGGGCCTTACTGGGACCCGTACTGAAGCCTTATTGGGACCAGTACCAAAACCAGTAAGGAGGCCTTACTGGGACCAGTACTAAAGCCTTACTGGGACCAGTTCCAGAACCAGTAAGGGGGCCTTACTGGGACCAGTACTGCGGCGTTACTGGGACCAGTACCAAAACCAGTAAGGCAGCCTTACTGGGACCAGTACTGAAGCCTTACTAGGACCAGTACCAAAAACAGTGAGGGGGCCTTACTGGGACCAGTACTGAGGCCTTACTGGGACCAGTTCCAGAACCAGTCAGGGGGCCTTACTGGGACCAGTACTGCGGCGTTACTGGGACCAGTACCAAAACCAGGAAGGGGGCCTTACTGGGACCAGTACTGCAGCCTTACTGGGACCAGCACCAGAACCAGTAAGGGGGCCCTACTGGAACCAGTACTGCAGCCTTACTGGGACCAGTACCAATACCAGTTTGGGGGCTTTTCTGGAACCAGTACTGCGGCCTTACTGAGACCAGTACCAAAACCAGTAAGGGGGCCTTACTGGGACCAGTACTGAAGCCTTACTGGGACCAGTTCCAAAACCAGTAAGGGGTCCTTACTGGAACCAGTACTGCGGCCTTACTGGGACCAGTACCAAAACCAGTAAGGGGGCCTTACTGGGACCAGTACTGAAGCCTTACTGGGACCAGTTCCAGAACTAATAAGGGGGCCTTACTGGGACCAGTACTGCGGCCTTACTGGGACTAGTAACAAAACCAGTAAGGGGGGCTATACTGGGACCAATACTGAAGCCTTACTGAGACCAGTACCAAAACCAGTAAGGGGGCCTTACTGGGACCATTACTAAAGCCTTACTGGGACCAGTTCCAGAACCAGTAAGGGGTCTTACTGGGACCAGTACTGCGGCGTTACTGGGACTATTACCAAAACCAGTAAGGCGGCCTTACTGGGACCAGTACTGAAGCGTTACTGGGACCAGTACCAAAACCAGTAAGGGGCCTTACTGGGACCAGTACTGCGGCCTTACTGGGACCAGTTCCAGAACCAGTAAGGGGGCCTTACTGGGACCAGTACTGCGGCTTTACTGGGACCAGTACCAAAACCAGGAAGGGGGCCTTACTGGGACCAGTACTGCAGCCTTACTGGGACCAGCACCAGAACCAGTAAGGGGCCCTACTGGAACCAGTTCAGCGGCCTTACTGGGACCAGTACCAATACCAGTTTGGGGGCCTTTCTGGAACCAGTACTGCGGCCTTACTGGGACCAGTACCAAAACCAGTAAGGGGGCCTTACTGGGACCAGTACTGAAGCCTTACTGGGACCAGTTCCAAAACCAGTAAGGGGTCCTTACTGGAACCAGTACTGCGGCCTTACTGGGACCAGTACCAAAACCAGTAAGGGGCCTAACTGGGACCAGTACTTCGCCCTTACTGGGACCAGTTCCAGAACCAGTAAGGGGACCTTCCTGGGACCAGTACTGCGGCCTTACTGGGACCAGTACCAAAACCAGTAAGGGGGCCTTACTGGGACCAGTACTGCGCCCTTACTGGGAACAGTTCCAGAACCAGTAAGGGTGCTTTACTGGGACCAGTACTACGGCCTTACAGGGACCAGTGCCAAAACCAGTAAGTGGGCCTTACTGGAACCAGTACTGCGCCCTTACTGGGACCAGTTCCAGATCCAGTAAGGGGGCCTTACTGGGACCAGTACTGCAGCCTTACTGGGACAAGTACCAGTACCAGTAACGGGGCCTTACTGGGACCAGTACTGCGGCGT
>NW_027133499.1:0-8637 GCF_026122565.2 Emydura macquarii macquarii | reverse complement strand
GGCAATGAGGACACGTCGGTTCGGGAGTAGCCGGGGGAGACATAAATCACCACGAGAGGGGTGGGCTGGGCGTGCGTATGAGACTGTCCCTCTCACTCTCTCTCTTTGTGCTCCCCGTATGCAGAGGCAGGGCTTTGGGGGTGCCCATGCCCCCCCCCATTCTTTAACAAAAGAAACGCTTCCCCCCACCCCCCACCGATTTCTATCAGGGTTTCTGGCCAGCAGCTGTTTTCATAGGGGGGAGGGGAAGGGATGACCTGACCCGTGTCTTTACAGAAGTCATCCCTCCCTCATCCCTGCTGACGCTGGAAGCAGCTCCAATCCTTTCCTGCCCGCACAGTGCCGAAAGGCTGCTAACACCTCCAGGCTGCTGCTGGTCACCCGCACCAGCGCTGGAAACAGGCGGGTCAGGGGGCCATGGCCCCCCCACTTCTACAAAGGTTCCGGCGCTCTTGTCTGAAATACTCTGCTGCATTCTAGGGTCTTTCTCCAGGAGCCAGATGATTCATTTATAGTTTAGTAGCACCTGGCCAGGGATCAGGACCCCCAAATTCAACTCTTGTTGACACATCCAAAGAACGGGGCGGGGAAATAACAGATCCATCATGAAACAACCACTAGAGAGGGACAAAGCACCCACTGTATTTGTGAGTTACACTCTGATTTCAGTGACTATATTGCTCTAGTCCTGCACCTTTCGTTTAATTAAAGGGAAACTCCTTTTTCTCTGATTTAATTCTCTAGTTTTCTTTCCCGCGTGCTCTGACGTGGACAGAATGGGGAACAGCTTCAGGAAGACCAGGCACAATGAAGAGCTACAAAACGGTCCCAGCCAGATCCTGACAGAGCAGCCTCCAGGTATATTTGCTTCTGTTTGTTAGCAGTTTCCTGGGGATTCATCTCAGCCTACTTTGGTGATATTGTAACCCACTGGTAGACTGTGTTCTCCTAGTAGCTGGAGCACTAGAGGATAACAACTTACAACTGCTGTAAACTAATCACATTTTTCCATTCGCTCAGCTAGTAGCAGTCTGTGCTTCCTAGTGCGGCACAGTCCCAGGTGTGAACCCTGCTAGTGACCTGTGCTGGTAGAGTGAGTGTCACGTTCTTCGCTAGAGGATAACAGCTGCTCTTGCTACTATCTCATGGATTTAATTCTTTAACGCAAGTGATTGAAACTGCTGCTTTTAGAGCTAGAGGTCCTGGGTTCAAACCCTGCTGTTGGCGTGGGTGAGGCATTTCCCCCACCCCAGAAGTTAGTCTGCTAGAGGATAATAACCTACTGTTGCTGCTATCCACTGGAATTACTCATTATCTCAAGTGGTAGAAGCCAATGTTTTCAGTGTTGAAGGTCACGGGGCTCAAACCCTGCTATAGATACAAGCGTCAGGGTGGGTCATTTCAGCCCTTTCAATAATTGCTCCTAACCCTCTGCCCCACAAGGGAGGGGAGGCTACCAGAAGCAGGAGGGGGTGGGGCTGGAGCATGGTGTCCCTAGGCCAGTGGAGCGGCACCATTACTGCCAGTGTAACGTAGCTTGTTGGAGTCAATGCGGCCGGATCCCCAGCTGCTGTGAATGGGCCGTAGCTCTACTGGAGCCAAAATCTCACTCTCCCCCTTCCCAGTAACACTGACCTTTTCCCGTCATGTATTTCCCCTCCCCAGTTCTTGGTGAAAGGCAAAGATACAGTGAAACATGCACAACTCATGTAAACAAAAAACAAGATAAAGCCTCAAAGACTTGCCGATAGAAAACTCTCACAAGGACGGTTCCACTCCAGCAACCCCAGGGTGAGACAGGATGAAAACCCACTCGAGAGTGAGCAGAACCCAGTTCAAAGCCCTTCTGGGGGTGGATTTGAACCAGGAGTCTCCTACCTGGTGGAGCAGCCTAGCCACTAGCTAAAGGGAGGTCTTCCTCATCTGGGGGGTGTTGTGCAAAATGAAGCACTCGGGACTGTTTCAAGGGGAAAAGGCAGCATGCCGCATTTATTATCAGAAACTAAATTAACAACTATCTTAAACCTATGCGCGCACACACACACACACACACACACACACACACGTGCGCGCGCCCCCAAACACACCAGAAAACATTCTGTAGTTATATAGCTACCAGTCCTGATCGTGGCTTGAAGTCGTAGCTTGGGTCCATTGCTGGAGTTCGTGGCTCGTGGCAGCTACCTAGCCAGGGAAGCTGGGCACGAGGAGAGCGGGGTCTTTGTCGGGCGCGCACCGACGCTCTTCTTTGATGGTGTGCAGAGCGTTACTCTCCCCCAAAGCCTTGCAATCTCACCCAGTCTTTTTATAGGCTTTTGAGTTTGGCTGTGTTGCGTCGCTTCTCTGTGACCGTTGATTGCCAGTACAATAGCAGACGTGACTTTCAGCTCGTTCTTGGTGTTTTGATTAAGTTTCTCTGTTTTCTGGGGTGGATTCTTCTTTTGCTTTTTAGGGATGTGTTCGCACTCTTCAGCCATTAGGGTGGACTCCACACTTCATCAGGACAAGCTGGCAGTTTGGGTCTGGTTCACATATACATACACCCTCCATTCACACCTTGTTCAGATAAAGTTACCTATTCATCTAAAGGTTTAGAAAGAGTTTTGTACAAGATGGAATACATTTGGTCACAATGGGGTTTTACATTTACAATATGGAGTATGGCTGAGAGGAGTTCAAATGTTACAGACAGAATTGTGAGATGGTGATTATGCATTCTGGGTATGAAGGGTTGGAAACAACTTTACCATATAGAGGGCGACACAAATAAGGGTATGAATGAACAAAGCTATGAATGAATCTACAGGGTTACAATTTTATTCCTACAACCCCTCCCGCGTTTATTCAAAAGGCAACCCCCTGTTGAAGTGCAAATGGCACCACTAATCATAACCCTGCATATCACAGTTAACAGGACTAAGAATAACTTAACGTTAACCCAGCCCAAGAGTACACCTTACAGCACTCCTTTGTTTAATGCTTGGTTCAGCTCTCTACAGCGGGAACATTCCCCCTCCCGCCAGCGGGGGGATATAACTGATACCATAGTGGGGGGTCTGGGAGCAGGCACGGGAATCCTAAATTCAGTGAATCTACACGCACTGAAAAATACAGCTAGTGCGGTAATATCTTTACATCACAGTATTGTGCAGGGGCAGGAGCACCACACTGCTGAGCTAGTACAGACTGGGGTAGACACAATGGATTGACAATGGCACATGTGAAAACATGTGACCCAAGCGTTCTTGGCTCAATACGCCACCAGGCAAGAAATTGCAAATAAAACAGCCTCAGCCCCGCTGGTGCTCAGAGCAGCAGCTATTAGCTCTTGTTTTAACTGAAAGAGAACTGGATTGTCTTTGAGCCAAAGATATAAAGGCTCTA
This sequence comes from Emydura macquarii macquarii, assembly GCF_026122565.2. NCBI lineage: Eukaryota > Metazoa > Chordata > Testudines > Chelidae > Emydura > Emydura macquarii. The sequence goes on along the minus strand of NW_027133499.1, from coordinate 5,253 downwards.
ATCCCCTATTAACAAAGCACAAAGATAACCTTTTTCTTCCTTATGTCCCCAAATGGTATTAACCTCTGGAATCTTATGTATGTACATCCTCGCTAACAGGGTGTGTTACTATCCCAGCAATGCAAGCTCATCAACATAGGCATCAGCGTACCCTATGGCCCCTTCTAGCTCTCCTAGTTTTCAGGAAAAACACATTTGGGCTCAACGTTTGGTGGAAACATACTTAAGTAATAAAGGGAAAGTCATAGATCACCGCCTGTGTTCCAGATGGACACCACAACAGTGGGTATGTCCCTCCTTGTCAGTATTAGACGAGCTCTGTTCTTTACAAAACAAAGGTCTGGCAACTTGCTATTGGGATGAAATGACTAATAGAACCACCAAGGTGTACTAGAATAAACCAAGTTGTGTCTGTGTTGTTGGATTAAAAAAATTGTTTAGGAAGGAAACCAAGTTTCAAAACCTCCTGTACAACAATGTATGTGCAACGTCACCATGATTCAGACACCCAATGTAACCAATCCACAAGAATAATAAAATTAATGTGAGGAATACAAGCAATGTTGTACATTTTAATTCTTCTTTAGAAGCTAATTGAACAAATTTGTATAAATTAATAAAGGAAAATAAACAAATTAGCCAACGAACAAAACTTAAACAATTACGTAAAATGTGACCTATTCAATACCTCCGGGTTTGAAGGGTCAAAAAGGGGATAATGTACGGGGTACATGCATAACATCAAAAGAATGTATTAATTGTTTTAAAAATGAATTTTTTATTAAATTAATAACATACAAGCATGTGAATAAAACAGTGTTCATTCATAAAAGCATGCTCATTCATAAACCGATGCAGGGCACTCATTAGGAAAGCCGCTTAATAGAGCCGCTCTGGTTCACTCACTGTGAAAACTGCCCTTCAGTATAAATATAGCTATCACCGGTAAAGCTGTTTTTAAGCCACTTGTCTTTAAGTCACTTGTTGCTTGTCCTTTTGTTGTTTAAGTCACTCATCCTCTCACTGTCACTGATAGAAATTGTTATAAAAATTGTCTTCATAGAAATTGTCTTTTAAGTAACTCATTTCCTTATTACCACCAATAGAAGTAACGTTCTTTACAGTAGTCGTTCCTTAACATTGTCACTAAATCACTCTCACAAATCCTGGGAGGCAGCCAGTCCTCGCTTCCAGACAGACCCCAACCTGAAGCTAATACTCACCAGCAACTGCATACCATACAACAGAAACACTAACCCAGGAATGTATCCTTGCAACAAACCCTGTTGCCAACTCTGCCTGCATATCTACTCAAGTGACACCAACATAGGTTCTAACCACATCAGCCACACCATCAGGAGCTCGTTCACCTGCACATTGACTAATGTAATATTCGCCATCATGTGCCAGCAATGCCCCTCTGCCATGTACATTGGCCAAACCAGACTGTCACTACACAAAAGAATAAATGACACAAATCACACATCAGGAATGGGAACATTCAAAAACCAGTAGGAGAGCACTTCAGTCTGCCTGGGCACTCAGTAACAGACTTGAAATTTGCCATACTTCAATAAAAAAAACTTCAAAAACAAACTGCAGCACCAAACTGCAGAGCTGGAACTCAGATGTAAACTTGACACTACCAGACTAGGTCTGAATAGAGACTGGGAGTGGTTAGCCCATTCCAAAAAATAATGTTCCCTCATTTGATATTCACAGATTCTCATCAACTGTTGTGAATGGCCTCATCCGCCCTGATTGTATTTACCTCGTTAACACTCGCCCTCTTCACTGTGATGTAACTCACCCATCCTTGCATGTGTATATAGACCTACCAAACCGAAGTTTCCACTTCATGCATCCGACAAAGCGGGTTTCTGCCCACAAAAGCTTCTGCCCACAAAATAAATTTGTTAGTCTTCAAGGTGCCACAGGACTCTCTCTGTTTTCTTGTAATTAAAGTAACTCTTTTTAATTGCTTGTTCTATAACAGTCTAACCAACGTCTGACATGGCTCCAGATTGTAACTGAAACTCCATTTTGAAGAAGTATACTCCATTTTGTATTAACTAGTCTAAGTCTTGCTGAAAATTCATTTAGGTGTGTATAATTTCATTTAAATATGTAAATGAGTATGAGTGATGGAACCAGTCTCCAGCCACAGCCTGTCCTGATGATGGGATAGAGTACAAATGCCAGTACCACCTTGATGGCTGAAAAAAGCAGACAACACCCTGGAAAAGCAAGAAGAACCCACCCTAGCAAAGAAACAAAGAACCATGACAAGATAAAAGTCACATCTGTAACTGACTGCTGATCAACGGTCACACAGAACCCTGAAGCAGCATGACACAGCAGGATCCATAGACTCACCTTAGAATTAAAACATATAAAAAGATGGTGAAAATGAAAAGCTCTGGGTAACGTTCTGGTTAGCAACATCAAAGAGCATCAGTGCGAGCCCGACAGAGACCCTGCTCCTCCTCGTGCCTGGCTTCCCTGGCCAGTTAGCCGCCACGATTAGCTGTAGAACATTTGTGTGTATATTTGTGTGTGTGTGTGAGGTATCAATTATTAGTTATGAATGCAATTGTGCTTTCTCATAGTAAATGTGGCACATTGCCTTGTCCCCTGAAAAAATCCCATGTGTTTCTATCAGCCTAACAATACATCCAGCTTAAACATGCCATCTCCAGCTGTTTGGTCCAATGACTTTGCTACCTCGACCCAGCTGAACTATTTTCATTTCTCCAAATATTACCCAGATTGCCAAGACCTATGGCAACACTCGGCCAGCAAATTTGAATTAAACACAGATTCCTTAGAAAAGAAATGGGAGGAGGAACTAGGCCAATGATTCTTTGCTATCCAATGGAAACAAATTTTAGCCACTGCTCTGAACTGCTCCTTGGATCTCTGTTTAAAATTAATCCAGCTGACAATCCTACAGAGAATGCATGGGACCACTCAACAACTGTTCAAAACTGATGGTGCTAAATCAGACAAATCTCAGGACTGTGACTGAGCAGGTGCCAACTTAACTCACAGACTCTGGGCCTGCTCCTACACCCACAGAACTGAGCTGCAGAATTAATTTTTTCCCTACCAAATAAAATTGTGTAATAAGACAAACAGATAATTTAAAACCTAATGGATGTTAATTGGAAGCTGAATAAACCTGAAATACTTTAGTTATGCAAAGAACTAATAATTGTGAAAAGACAAGTACTACAAAAGGAAATCCAAAAAGTGACCAGCAGTGGCAGACTGGAGCACAGACATTGGAAGCTTGGCGACCATAGAAAGAAATGAAAACCACCCCAGAAACACCCCAGAACAATTCTCAGAGCTATAGGATGTTTTCCTGGCAGTATCTCAATGATCTTATTCAATATATGGGGCCCCCCTTGCCTCCCCCTGCTCTACACCCACTTCTTTCCTGCCCCGTCTCTATCTCTTTCCTCTGAATCATAGAATCATAGAATATTAGAGTTGGAAGGGACCTCAGGAGGTCATCTAGTCCAACCCCCTGCTCAAAGCAGGACTAACCTCAGCTATATCATCCCAACCAGGGCTTTGTCAAGCCTCAGCTTAAAAACCTCTAAGGATGGAGATTCCTCCACCTCCCTAGGTAACCTATTCCAGTGCTTCACCACCCTCCTAGTAAAAAACTTTTTCCTAATGTCCAACCTAGACCTCCTGCCTTGCAACTTGAGACCGTTGCTCCTTGTTCTGTCATCTGCCACCACTGAGAACAGCCTAGCCCCATCCTCCCTGGAACCCCCTTTCAGGTAGTTAAAGGCCGCTATCAAATCCCCCCTCACTCTTCTCTTTTGCAGACTAAACAAGCCCAGTTCCCTCAGCCTCTCCTCATAAGTCCTGTGCTCCAGCCCCTAATCATTTTGGTTGCCCTCCGCTGCACTCTCTCCAACTTGTCCACATCCTTTTTGTAGTGGGGGGCCCAAAACTGGACACAATATTCTAAATGCGGCCTCACCAATGCCGAATAGAGGGAATAATCACTTCCCGTGACCTGCTGGCAATGCCCCTCCTAATGCAGCCCAATATGCCATTAGCCTTCTTGACAACCAGGGCACACTGCTGACTCGTATCCAGCTTTTTATCCACCGTTACCCCCAGGTCCCTTTCTGCAGAGCTGCTGCCCAGTTCGTCGGTCCCCAGTCTATAGCTGTGCATGGGATTCTTCCTCCCTCCCTATATTTGTTATTTTAACTTAATTTTTCTTTAGCTAGTTCGATTTTTTTAAACAAATTTTTGTTTTTTCTAAATTGTGTAATACAGATAATTGATTTATATTTTACCCATCATATTATAGATATCTTTCAAATGTATCCATGATTAGCTAGCAAATGGCTGATGATACATTGTGAGGTGTTAATGTGTTATGAAATGTTTAGGTGCCATTGGTTATGTCTGTTTGTTCTGTGTGTGTTTATAGCTATTTTAAAATATAATATGAAAAAACCAAGTCACACCCAACAACTCCCCTGGCCCTGGCTCTGTCTCCCCTGCCCTGGGGCTGTGAAGCTGGTGGTGACTCACTGCAACGCAGTACCGGGCCAGCTGGGAACAGCAGAAAGGGAAACGCCCCAGCCAGCGCCAGCCAAACCGGCTTCTCTGAGCTCAGGGAAGGGAAAGTGAAACTAACCCGCAGCGGATGTTTCCCAGCCCCGGCGGAGGAGCCATGGCTGCTGCCGGGGAGCTGGCCCAGAGCTTCCAGGACGAAGTGACTTGCTCCGTCTGCCTGGAGTATTTCACAGAGCCGGTGTCTACTGAGTGTGGGCACAACTTCTGCCGAGCCTGCATCAGCCAGTGCTGGGGGGGTCGGAGCCAAACTTCCCTGCCCCCAGTGCCGAGAACCCGCCCAGCAGAGACACCTGCGGCCCAACAGGCAGCTGGGCAACATGGTGCAGTTAGTGAAACGCGTGAGGCTGCAGGCGGTGCCGGAGCCCGAGCGGGAGAGAGTGTGTGAGAGACACCAGGAGGCTCTGAAACTCTTCTGTAAGGAGGATCAAACCCCCATCTGCCTGGTGTGTGACCGATCCCGGGCTCACCGCGCTCACACTGTGGTTCCCATCGAGGAGGCTGCCCAGGAGTACAGGGTAGGTGCAGTTATCGCCATGGCTGGGAGTTACAGGCCCAGCCTCTGCACTCACAGAGCCCCTGGCCTGGGTCTGACCAGCCCTGGGTTGGAACCTGGGAAGTGCCCGATCCTGGGACCAAAGAACA
>NW_027133498.1:0-8569 GCF_026122565.2 Emydura macquarii macquarii | reverse complement strand
GATTTTCTTCCTCCACCTTTTCATCTGCACGGAGATCTTCCTGCTCACTGTCATGGCCTATGACCGCTACGTGGCCACCTGCAACCCCATGCACAACCTCACTGTCATGAACCACAAGGTCTGCTTGCTGCTGGCTGCTGCTGTGTGGCTTGGTGGGGCCGTTCACTCCTTAGTCCTGACTGGCATGATCATCAAGCTGCCATACTGCTGGCCCCGGGAGATAGACAACTTCTTCTGCGACATGCCGCCAGTCATCAGGCTGGCCTGTACCGACACCTACATCATCGAGGTGCTCATCATCTCCAACTCGGGGCTCATCTCTGTGGTCTGCTTCGTGGTGCTGGTGGTCTCCTACGGCATCATTCTGGTCTCGCTAAGGAATCAATTCTCCGAGGGGAAGCACAAGGTGCTCTCCATCTGCGCCGCCCACCTGACGGTAGTGGCACTCTTCCTGGGCCACTGCATCTTCATCTACTCCCACCCATCCACCAGCTTCTCCGAGGACAAGGTGGTGTCCGTGTTCTTCACGGCCATCACTCCATTGCTGAACCCCATCATCTACACCCTGAGGAACGAGGACATGAAGCGGGTGATCAGCAAGCTACGTGGGAGGAAGGTGGATGCAGAGGAGAAATAGAGCCTGGACTTCAGGAGGGGTTGTGCTCTAGGAGAAGCTCCCTGATTTGCACCATGTTCCGCAATGGGACTAATTTATCATGGCAGTGACTATGCTGCTGCTTGTCTCCATGTGTTGGCAGTGACCATCCTGATGTCATGATCCTTGGCTCTCAGACCTCTGCAGGGCTCATCGGTTGAGCTTTGAACCCACTAAGCTGGGACTAATTGACCTTTTTTCAGCCAAAACATTATCCTGTCAAAAATGTCAGGGTTTTTTCCAACTTTATTCACTGATGGGACATTTTAAATGAAGTGAAAGTTTTCTTTGTTTTGAATTTTGCAGATTTGTAAAAATATTTAGGTGCCTAGTGGGGTTTTCAAAAGCATGCAGGCACCTAACTCCCATTCATCTCAAGGCACCTCGGTACCTATCTAGATTTTTAGGCACCTTCACACATCTGGTGCTCGGTGCCTAACACGCACAGCTGGTCAACATTTTGTCAGTGACTTTATCAAAAACATTTGTGTACAACACAAATTTTCATTTTTCAAAACAATATCAAACAAACATAATTAAAATATTTACATATAATGGACAGTTCTCACCTTCTGTCAATGTTTCTGTCTTTTGACACAGTGGGGAAAGGAAAAAACCTGAGAGAAATTGGGGAAACATTTCTCGTATTTATTTACTTTTTCCCCACTTTTTCCATGCAAAAAAGAGGGGCAATGAAAAAAATGGGTTATTCCACTTTCTCCTCTTTTTTTCTTTGTCTTTTTTGCCTCTGAATGCAGTAAATTGATCAGTGTCAGTTTGGATTTATGCCAGGTCAAAGCACAACGGAAGCTATCTTTTCACTAAGAATGATAATCGAGAAGCACCGAGAAGGACAAAGGGATTTGAGAATGATGTTTATAGATATCGAAAAGGCCAATGCCCAGGTGCCAAGAGAGGAAGTGTGGAGATGTGCATGAAAGTGAGGGATTCCTGAGAAGTACATCAGATTGATCCAAGATATGTACTCTGAAACCAAGACTTCGGTAAGATGCTCAGCAGGAAGAGGGAAGAACTTTGAGGTAAAAGTGGGACTGCACCAAGGATCTGCCTTGAGTCCATTCCTGTTTCTGATAGTAATGGATGTGGTTACTGAGGGTGTGAGAGAGGATCCCCCATGAACCATGCTTTTTGCTGTTGACATTGTGCTGTGTGGAGGTTCAGAAGAAAATATGGAGGAAAACCTAGAACGCTGGAGAAAAGTACTAGAGGACAGAGGAATGAGGATCAGAAGAACAAAGACCCAATTGCTGAACTGTAAATTTAGTGGAACTCATAGGGAATGGGAGGCACCAGTGAAAATTGAAGGAGGAGAAATCAAACAGGTAGAAAGCTTCAAGTACCTTGGATCTGTGGTACAAGAGGATGGTGGTATGGGTTCAGAAATAAAGCAAAGAGTACAATCATCATGGAACAACTGGAACAAATGTAGAGGTGTGCTTTGTGATTGGAAAATACCAGTTAAACTGAAAGGGAAGATATATAAAACTGTTGTGCGACCAGCACTAACATATGGTGCAGAAACGTGGGTGACAATGTTAAAAGAGGAGACTAGGCTGAATGTGAATGAAATGAGGATGCTGTGATGGATTTGTGGTGTAACAAAGAAGGATAAGATAAGGAACAAGTACATTCGAGGGACTCTGAAAGTGATAGAGGTAGCAACAAAGTTGAAGGAGAAGAGATTGAGATGGTATGGACATGTAATGTGAAGAGGCGAGGACCATGTGACGAGAAGAGTGTTGGAAATGGAGCCCCCTGGACCACAGAAGAGAGGAAGGCCAAAGACCCGTTGGAAGGATGTGCTGAAGAGAGACATAGAAAGTGTTGGACTTAAGATAGAAGATACACAAGATCGGATCGGATGGAGAAGGACCATAATGAACCTTTTTGGCGATTCTGCTTAGTGTGGGAAAAGCTGTAAGAAGAAGAAGAAGAAATCAGTAAAGTGAAAGATATTTAAGGCCTTGTGGGAGGTTTTTTTGTTTTCTCATTCTAAATCTTTTCAAAACTTCCTCATCTTTTGAAAAATGACATAGTGGCTAAGGGAAAAATGCAAGATTGAAAAAGCGGGGGGGAATGCAACCCTGGACATTGTTCATTTTATCACATTTATTTGCCTACATGGACAGGGCTCTGTATGGGAGCTGCCACTGCTGGGGCAGGTGTGAGAAGAGAACCCTCTGCACGGAGCGGCCTCAGCCACCCAGGGCATGATAAAGAGGACAAACGGAGAGCCCCCTTTCCTTGCAATTGCAAATATTATGGGGTGAGAGGAGGGGGATCCCCACCCCCACTGCATGACCCCTCAGCCATGACAGGAGACATCGTTACCTGTGGGGGGAGTTGGGCTATGGAAAGTCTCAAGAGAGGCTAGAAGAAAGGAGAGGAGAGGGGGTGAGAATTCTGGGGGGCGAACGGGGTGTGGGGGGATGTGGGATGTGGTAGGGATGGGAGGATCTCTGAATGATGGACAGAGGGACAGGAGCCAAGGGAGGCCACTCACCCACTGCAGGCAGAAGGAGAGTTAGCGCTAATCTGAGCTGGGTGCTCTGGGCCGGGAGCTGGGGTCTCATCTCAGCCATCATCGGTCTGGTCTGGGCGCAGGGAGGCGGCCAGATCCTTCCTCTGTGACAGAAGAAGAGGAAGTCACAGCCTCCGGTGCTGTCACTGCCCAGCTCGGTGGCTGGAGAGGCAGCACGTTCTCAGGGAAGGAGGGAGCTGGCCACTCCCTGCCACCATCATTGGGGCCTGCTCTGGCTTTTGTAATTCAACACAGTGCTGGTGAGAGGGTCTGGAACATCTTCCAGGCATGGGCCATGGGCTCAGCGGGTGTAAAGGAGCCGCCCTTGAATTACACTAGTTTATACCCACTGAGGATCTTGAGCTCTGGCCCATTGACTCAAGGGAGCTACAGCCCATTGACCCCCAGAGCTGGTAATCTGGCCCATTGACTCCATGGGAGAATGTTAGCAACAAGAAGAAGGTCAGGAAAAGTGTGGGCCCCTTACAGAATGGGGGAGGGGGGAAACCCAACAACAGAGGATGTGGGAAAAACTGAGGTACTCAATGCCTTTCTTTGCCTCTGTCTTCACAGACAAGGTCAGCTCCCAGACTGCTGCACTGGGCAGCAAAGAATGGGGAGGAGGTGAGCAGCCCTCAGAGCTGAAAGAACAGGTTCAGGATCATTTAGAAAGGCTGGACATATACAAGTCCATGGGGCCGGATGTCATGCATGTGAGGATGCTGAGCGGGTTGGCTGATGTGATTGCAAAGCCATTGGCCATTATCTTTGAAAACTCGTGGAGATGGGCGGAGGTCCTGGACGATTGGAAAAAGGCAGATATAGTGCCCAGCTTCAAAATAGGGAAGAAGGAGGCTCCGGGGAACTACAAACCGGTCAGCCTCAACTCAGTCCTCGGAAAAATCATAGAGCAGGTCCTCAAGGAATCCATTTTGTTGCACTTGGAAGAGAGGAAGGTGATGAGGAACAGTCAACATGGATTCACCAAGGCCATATCACGCCTCACCAACCTGATTGCCTTCTCATAAGAAGCAACTGGCTCTGTGGATGTGGGGAAAGCCGTGGACATGGTATACCTTGACTTTAGCAAAGCTTTTGATATGGTCTCCCCTAGTATTCTTGCTGTTGGATGAAAAGACTATAAGGTGGATAAAAAGCTGGCTAGATCATTGGGTCAATGGGTAGTGACCAATGGCTCGATGTCTAGTTCGCAGCCAGTAAAAAGCAGAGTGCCCCAGGGGTTGGTCCTGGGGCCTGTTTTGTTCAACATCTTCATTAATGATCTGGAAGAGGGGGTAGATTGCACCCTCAGCAAGTTTGCGGATGACACTAAGCTGGGGGGACTGGGAGATATGTGGGAAGGTAGGGATAGGATACAGAGTGATCTAGACAAATTGGAGGATTGGGCCAAAATAAATCTGATGAGGTTTAACAAGGACACATAGGAAGGAAGAATTCCATGCACAGCTACAGACTGGAGACCGACGAGCTAGGCAGCAGTTCTGCAGAAAAGGAAATGGGGGTTACAGTGGACAAGAAGCTGGATATGAGTCAGCAGTGTGCCCTGGTTGTCAAGAAGGCTAATAGCATATTGGGCTGCATTAGGAGGGGCATTGCCAGCAGGTCACAGGAAGTGATTATTCCCCTCTATTCGGCATTGGTGAGGCCGCATTTAGATTATTGTGTCCAGTTTTGGGCCCCCACTACAGGAAGGATGTGGACAAATTGGAGAGAGTCCAGTGGAGGGCAACGAAAATGATTAAGGGTTTGGGGCACAGAACTTCTGAGGAGAGGCTAAAGGAACTAGGCTTGTTTAGTCTGCAGAAGAGAAGAATGATGGGAGATTTGATAGCAGCCTTTAACTACCTGAACCAGGTTCCAGGGAGGACGGAGCTAGGTTGTTCTCAGTGGTGTCAGATGACAGAACAAGGAGCAATGGTCTCAAGTTGCAGGGGGGGAGGTCTAGGTTGGATATGAGGAAAACGTTTTCCCTAGGAGGGTGGTGAAGCACTGCAATGGGTTACCTAAGGAGGTGGTAGAATCTCCATCCTTAGGGGTTTTTAAGGCCCAGCTTGACAAAGCCCTGGCTGGGATGATTTAATTGGGTTGGTCCTGCTTTGAGCAGGGGCTGGACTAGATACCTACTGAGGTCCCCTCCAACCCTCATCTTTTATGATTATATGTAGAGTAGCTCCATTTGCATCACCAGTTTAATGCTGATGAGGCTCTGGCCCGAGACTCTGGTCTAAACTCATCCGTGACTTGAACACTGATGTAAATTACTTGTCTGCTATTATGTTATGTTCTGGTTCGGTTTGGAAGGGTTAGATATTTATTGGTAAATGTCGATAAACTTAGAATGCGTCACGCACAGACACACCGACGAAAACTATTTCCATCAATAATAACCAAATTTTACAGCTATGTAAAGTAAGAAAAATGCTGCTTTATAATTCATTAGCATTTGACTGAAGGCTATTTACTTTGTATGTTTTGAAATGTGATGCTGATAATTTTTTTAATGGTTATAAAGCTTCAGCTCATTGAATCTCATCTTCTACTATTTGTAGCCTGATTTAAATGTATTGATTATTTAATAGGGTTATAGGTTTGCCAATTATTTGGATTAGAAGGTTCTTGTCCCTGAATCAGGCTCCAGGAGAATTTTTATAGGGAACCCCGGGATATACAACAAGTTTCTCAATGAAAACCAAATCTGTATAATTTTATAAGTTTTATTTAAAATAATATAAAGTGATAGACAAATTACTGATATAGAGAAAAATCAACAATCAAATGGATAATGGATAATACAATCTTAATTTTAAAGACATATGATATATATATCTCTATATATATATATCTATGATATGCTTTTGAATTAATATACTCACGCCCTGGTTGAGAGAGATGTTTGATTCCTCAACTTTGAGTAGAGGGGTGAAATAAACACTGCTAGAGAGCTAAGAGCTATAAACTAAACTAACACTTCAAATAAGACTAAGTACAAAATAAAGAAGAAAATCTTAACACTTAACTAAAGGAACTTCAAGCAAGAGTAGCTAATGGTTGACACCCAACAACGCACTCTTCCTTCCTTTCATACCCTAAAAATATGGGTCCTCCTTCTAAGTCCATACTTGGATTTTCTCCCCCAAACTATTGGGGTACCCATTTTCTATTGGCCCATCGTTCATGAATATTAATGATTACTACTTCCACTTTTCTATTTCCATTACCTCATTTGTTATTTTGGCCCCCTATTGCCCCTTGCCCTTTGCGGGTTTTGTAGTGTACTCGTGTGATGCCTGGCATTCACAATTTCAACATCAAGGCCAAAAGTCCTGAGGAAATCTGCTGTCTTGCTTAACTATTTATAGAATCACAGAATATTCGAGTTGGAAGGGACCTCAGGAGGTCATCTAGTCCAACCCCCTGCTCAAAGCAGGACTAACCTCAGCTATATCATCCCAGCCACGGCTTTGTCAAGCCTCAGCTTAAAAACCTCTAAAGATGGAGATTCCACCACCTCCCTAGCTAACCCATTCCACTGCTTCACCACCCTGCTACTGAAAAACTTTTTCCTAATGTCCAACCTAGACCTCCCCCCCCTGCAACTTGAGACCATTGCTCCTTGTTCTGTCATCTGCCACCACCGAGAACAGCCTAGCCCCATCCTCCCTGGCACACCCTTTCAGGTAGTTAAAGGCCGCTATCAAATCCCCCCTCATTCTTTTTTGCAGACTAAACAAGCCCAGTTCCCTCAGCCTCTCCTCATAAGTCCTGTGCTCCAGCCCCCTCATCATTTTGGTTGCCCTCCGCTGGACTCTCTCTAACTTGTAGTGTGGGGCCCAAAACTGGACACAATAATCTAAATGCGGCCTCACCAATGCCGAATAGAGGGGAATAATCACTTCCCGTGACCTGCTGGCAATGTCCCTCCTAATGCAGCCCAATATGCTATTAGCCTTCTTGACAACCAGGGCACACTGCTGACTCATATCCAGCTTCTTGTCCACTGTAACCCCCATTTCCTTTTCTGAAGAACTGCTGCCTAGCTCGTTGGTCCCCAGTCTATAGCTGTGCATGGGATTCTTCCTTCCTAAGTGGAGGACTCTGCACTTATCTTTGTTGAACCTCATTAGATTTCTTTTGGCCCAATCCTCCAGTTTGTTTAGGTCACTCTGTATCCTATCCCTACCTTGCAGGGTATCTACCACTCCCCCCAGCTTAGTGTCATCCGCAAACTTGCTAAGGGTGCACTCTACCCCATCCTCCAGATCATTAATAAAGATGTTGAACAAAACCGGCCCCAGGACCGACCCCTGGGGCACTCCGCTTGTGACCGGTTGCCAGCTAGACATGGAGCCATTGATCACTAGTCGTTGAGCCCTCTGCTCTAGCCAGTTCTCTATCCATTTTATAGTCCATTCATCCAACCCATACTTCTTTAACTTGCTGATAAGAATACTGTGAGAGACGGTATCAAAAGCTTTGCTAAAGTCAAGGTATAACATATGTCTTGTTTTTGCTATACTTTCAACACTTATTCCCGAATATGTGTATATAATTATGTAACTGTTACACAGGATATGGCCTGTATGTTACCTTGTGTTACAACACAAATAAAATGTATAACTCTATTATAATCACACAATCATACTTAAATCTATAAGAAAGACACATATCTATATATATAGTGCAAGCAAGCAGGCTAGTTCTATGGGCTACATGTTATTAAATAACTATTTTCTGACCCCCGCATAATTTCCTACAACTGATCAATAAAAATGGATAAAACTTGACAAATAAATGCTTAAAATACATTATATTCTACAACTGTGGAAATTTAAATGGATAAAAACTTGGAAAACAATGCTGAAAAATAAACATTGATCACCTCCACTGTAATTATAAAAGAATAAAAATCAACTTCTCCCATGCCTAGCTGTGACTGTGGTGTAAGTTGGACAGGCTCATTACATGTGCTGAGCTGACATTCACACCCCACCCTGGGTAAGTCTAGTCACCTCCCAGCTGAGAAGGGACAGGGACAGTTCTTGATCTAACTGCAATCTCCATTTGTCATGAAGACTGATTGTGACAGTCAGGGAGGCTAAATCTGCTGAAGAAGAGGAGAAAGAATGGGCAATGCATCCAGAACAGGAAATCGACCTCAGGGAAAGGGATTTGGATGTGGCCATGGTGACAGAGCAGGGCCTTATGTCTAGAGTCTTCAATGGCCAAGAAAACGGAAGAGTGGAAATATTTAATGAGACCTTCAAACACAGGAACAACCATAAAACAAGGCATTACAGACCTTCAGTGCATACTGCCTGGCATCGCTCCGTGCGCTAGGCCAGTTCACACCA
>NW_027133497.1:0-8778 GCF_026122565.2 Emydura macquarii macquarii | reverse complement strand
CTGGATGAGCAAGCCAAAGGAGAGGGAGAAGAAATAACCCTGAGACTGGAGGTCTGGTTGACAGGGAGGATGGTGCATGTTGTCGATAGTGATAGAGCAGAAGCATGTGGTGGAGGTGTGGAAGGGAGGATAAAGAGTTTTACTCTGGCCACGTTCAGTTTCAGATGACAACAAGACATCCAAGACGGAAGGCCAAGCAGGACCCATTGAGGTGGGGCATTGGGTGAAAGGAGGTAGCTTGGCAGTAGGGAGATGGCTGAACCTGTTCTGGCTGATAAGATCACCTAGAGATGGGGTGTAAAGCGAGAACAAATGGCTGATGCAGAGCCCTGGGGAAACCTCACAGGGGAGGGGGAAAGGAGGAGAAGGAGGCCCTACTGAAAGGCTGGTCAGAGGTGCAGGAGGAGAACTGGGAGGGAGAGGAATTTGAAATCTCTGAGGATAAGGCATGAAAATCTAGACAATGACTAGCAGTGTCCGAGCAGCAGAGAGGGGCCAAGGGGAGAGTGGGCTTTGAGCAGGAGCCCTGAGATTTGCCCAGGAAGATCATTAGGGACCCCCAGTGAGAGCAGTCTGAGAGCAGCATAAGGACCCAAGAGAGTTGGAGGTGAGAGCATTGTCTTTGCAGACTGCGTGTTCCTGGAGTTCAGAGATAAAAGGGAGGAGGTGGGAGGACAGGGAGTGGCCTAGAGTGAAATTAGCACTGAAGATAAATATATGTAGGATCAGGACCCTAGGCTGTAAACTCTTTAGAGTAGTGATTGTGTCTTCTTTTAGTCTGCAGTCTGAGTGTGCAGGACCTAGCATTGTAGGGCCCAGTCCAGAGCATGTGAGCATACAGGGCCATACACAACGGGGCATGACCTTGAGTACAGCCTCTGGGAGCTACAGGAATGTAAATAATAATGTGGATATGGATAAGAAGTTGTGTCATGGAGCTAGGAAGCTTTCTGGTCCAGGTTTATCTGTGTTTATCTGAGGTATAAAATATTACATGTAACAGGTGGAGCAGGAGAGTTTCGGTCCCTACCCCCACAAGCAGTCGGCTCCCACGCCGTGTTCTGCTTAGCACCTCATGGACAAATCTCTCAAAACATTCATGTCCCCAGTGAGGGAGAAGTTACTCTTACCTTGATTACTGCACATTAACTTTCGGTGAGTCAAAATTAATTCACACTGTCTTTTCCATTCCAGCGGAATACGAGGCAGTGAAAGGTAAGTGCAGTTGTAATGGTTTTGATGAGGCTCTAACTTGGGAAGTGAACTCTCAGATCTGTGTGTGTAAAGAAATGTTAGTGTAAAATAAAGTGAAGTGTGTCCCTTTAAGAGGTAATATACAGGACAAGGGGAAATATAGACCTAGGACTGCTAACACACAAATAGATACTGCCCATTAATTATACATGGAAGTTTAGTGGCACTGAAATATGAATATTAGCAGTTTTATTTTTCATAACGTTAACCCTTGAAAACACTAAAAAACCTCTGAACAAGCCTCCCTCACTGTCTCCAGAGAGACCTTATCACAATAACGACAATTATTTTATTCCAATATTGCCCAACCTGCGAGCTCTCCTCGGCCACACTCCCACGCCCATCGCCTCCCCTTGGGGCTGCATTGCGCCCTCTGACTCCCACTGGCTTCCACACAGCACTTGTGGGGTCAGACCCATATGCCTGAGCCTGTGCAGGGCTGAGCACCATCAGCTCCCACTGACGCCAGCAGGAGTTGCTGGCGCTCAGCACCCCAGGAGGGTCACACCTGCATTGTCTATATTATGGAAACACTTACATAAGGGAAGAGTTCTCTGAACTGCAGGCCCTTGTTGTCTCCTGTGCCAGGATCGGCCTGGGGTGTGTGGGGGGGATGGTGAGTACAGCAAGGGGGTTGGTGATAGCTCCCTGATTATCCAGCTGCCCCAGGGGCTGCTCTAATTTTCTCCAGCTGGCTGTGGTCCCTGAGAATTGGTGATGTGCTCTGCTCTGTCCCAACACACCCCCTCCCAACCCCTCCGACCCCTGACACGCCCCCTACACCAGGATAGTGAGCTGGGGGGAAGTTGGTACAGGAGCCAGCTGTGCTTCTTTACACCAGCTGAGTACTTCTTATGTCAGGGGAATTCTCTGATGTCCAGGGCCTGGTTCCAGCCAGTCTGCACCATCCCTGCACAGAGGCTATGTCTTCACTGACGTCAGATCGACTTCTCTGGATCAACTGAGCGGTCAGTGAAGACCCGCTCAGTCGATCCAGAAACCGACATATTAAGACCACCTTCTCAAGTGGCGCGGCACAGTGAAGATGGTGCGCAGAACAGAAGCAGAGAAGTCGACGGGAGTTATGCAATTTTCTCCATAGCTTGCGTAACTCCCGTCGACTGCTGCCAAATCTCGGAGGTAAGTGTAGACAGGGCCAGAGTGATCAGAGCAGGGGAAAGAACCAGGCCCTTCATCACTTAGGGCCCCATTCTGCCACACTGACTCACATGAGTGATTCTCACAGGTGCTGCCCCATTGATTTCTGGGGGAGGGTTTGCAGGATCAGGTGCCATAAAACAGAAGCCCTGGTTAATAATTAGGGGCCCAATCCTGCCATCTTTACTAAGGCAAAATTTTCACTGATATCAACATAAGATGTATTTTGGGCACTTTTGTCCCTGATAATCTCTCCTGTTGATTCATTTAAGTTTTTTTTTTTCCTTTTCTCCCCTTTCATTCCCATGGATCCTTTTGGCAGAAGTGGGTAAGCTCTGTTTCTGGTTTTATGTCTTTTTTTTTTTTTTTTTGCAGTATGTGACTTGAGTCTGTATTTCATTTGTATAAATTCTCATTTCTGATTATTTAAGGTCTTAACAGAGCTCGAAAATATGCAGGTAACTAACGCTGATATGGCCTCATTCACTCGGTCCCATTCCCCTGGGATATTCAGTCCTCTTACAGCCCTCACAATAACTAATGGGAAGGAGTAAAAAGTGATTGTCCCTGTGAAAGTTTGAGGAGCTGGGAATCCACACACCTCCTCTAGTCTGACTGTTTGCAGTGGGAGGGAGCTAGTGAAAACACAGTTGTGTAACTGCTCTCGGTTGCTGTTTTATAGCCTTTAGTCAATGAATTGTCTATTTCCCTGCTGACCAATTTTGGCAGCCCTGCGATGTGCTGGCAGAGAGTGGATGGAGAGCAGAGGGGCAGCTGGTGTCTCTAGAAGGGTTGCTGGGATGAGGAACAAGGAATTCAAACCTCCTTCCCCTACATTAGTGCCTGTCAACATGGGGCTGCACAGGAAAGAGCCCAGAGTAGCTAGTGCGGAATAGCCCTTTGGCAGTACAATATTTAGGGTGTGAACTTAAAGCTGTTCCAGACTAACTCCCTGTGTGAACGCTGTTATTCTGTGCTCTTCTCCTTCCAATATGACCGCAGCATGAACATCTGCAGCACCTGGGAAATCTGAGGGCAGCACAAAATAAATTAAATTGCTTATCCAGTGAAAGGGCAGATTCTGCCATCCTTGTGCAATGGGACTCGAGGGGCTGCTCAGTTTGCATAAGTGTGACCATCACCTCAGCCTCTGGGCTCTCCACCTTCGTGTGCAGCTCAGAGCTGGGCTTCATTCCACTCTCGATCTTAAGCTGGTTCTGGAGCTTCGCCAGCTCCTTCTGCAGCAACAAACACGGCTGCTCCCAGTCACCTCCTCAGTGCTGAGAGGGGCCAGCTCACCCCTCCCAGCTGAGATCCAGCCCTTTGAGCAGCGCATCTCCTCTAGGTCCTGCAGGGCCTCAGCCTTTGGGCCCATAGGGTGTTCATCTGGGCAAGGCCTTCTGCCCTGATCCCTCAGCTGCAGCAACCTGCTCTTCCAGCTCTTTCCAGTTCATTGGTGGATGGTTTGCTGGGTAGCTGCAAAGCACACGGCCACTAGTGCAGCTTCCCTTGTAGCCACCACCTCTGTATCTGTGCACCGTGACATCCTGCCCTTCAGCGACTGATTGACTTTTCCCCCTAAAACGCCTTCCAGGGTATCCGAGGCATCACTTCATTCCCCTGTGTAAATGCAGCCTCCTGGTAATGTATTGCTGGGCTCTACATGAGCTGGGAATCACCCCTCCCAGCTCAGATGTAGCCATACCGTCAGTTTCAGGTTCTCCTGGTTACTACCATCTACCCAGCATAGCAGGCTCATATGTCCCAGAAATCACTGTTCTAGTTTTCCAGCCATGCTACTCACGTCCTGTATCCCTTTCTGGACCCTCATGTGCAAGCTGCAGGACTTGTTCAAGCCCTTCCCATTTTGGCTCCTGGGTAGCTTCCCCCTCGCATTCTCTACATTGGCAGCCTGCAGCTTGGCTTTCTTGAGACTGTTGTCCACCACTTCCCTGTTGCTTTGCTCCTCCTTTGGCTGAACTATTCTGGTCTCCAGGTGTTGCTTCTCTTCTAGGGCCAGGGCTCCTTAACTATGTGTCTAGGCAATTCCAACGGCCACTTCATCCCTGTCGTGTTGTTCCTGGCTCTTGGCACATTCAGCAGCTGCAAATTTCTCCTACATTTGAATAATCTCATCAGTTCTTGGCTCATGCAGGTGCTGGAGTTTTATCTTCAGCTGCTGGGCTTCTTGGAAACTAGAGCAGAATTTCTTCTGCCGAACACCGTGTTCCTTTTTCAGAGCCTTGACCCGTTTGCTCTCCGTAGTCACAACCTGGTGGTGTCTCTCCTGCTCTGTGGGTAATTCCTTCTGCCTGTCTTCTAGTCATTAGGTTTGCTCCCACTGGCCATTTAAAAAAGAAAACCTGCACCTGGGCCTGCAAATTACAGAACTGTTCAATAACCCTCTCAGCGCTCTTGTCACACACATCTTTTGGGACCACCAAATTTTTTTAATCACATTTAGCTTTTCCCCTGGTTTCTTTGGCTCCTAGTGACTGTTGTCCATGAGTGCTGTGGGTTGGACCTTTTTCTAATGGAGTCTCTTCAGGCTCCTGGAAGAAGCTACTTGAATTCCCATACTTGGAATTTGGGAGCAACTTTAAGGTATCCCTGGCAAGTGGTGAGACGTGTGAGACCCATGGCTGACCTCTGCCCTGAAGCTTAGGCCCCAGGGCCTGCTGTCTTGGCCACCCATTTTACCCAGTACTAGAAAAACTTACTGCCCCATAGCAACATCCCCTCTCTTCAAAACCAAAGTTCTTGTAGGGGCAGAACCTTTTTACATGCCCCTTTTCCCCACTTTTGCAGAAAATTAACCCTGAGGCATCACTATTCCCAGCTCAAAATGGGCTTCCCACAGGCCTCTGTTTTGATTTGACAGTAGCCGCTACATTGGTGCTTAAAGTGATTTAACATAACCCAGTGCAGCTTTCTCCTGTGGCCAGGCCCCAGGGCTCTCAAGAGTGGGGGAGGCTCTGCAGGGACCCTGGCCTCATCACCCGGCTTGCCAGCAGCAGGGAAATATGTCCCCCCCCCCCACACCCACACACACGCCCGTGTGGACTGCATCGAGCCAGTCTGCACCGAGATCATTAGCATCATAGCCTCAGCCATGCACACAGCCCCCAGCGCTGCCCCCCAGCGCTCCTGCCCCCTCAGTGCCGGCTCTGCCAGCTCAGGGCCTGGCTTAGTAACCAGGCGAGCTGGCTGCGTCCAGCCCAAGACCAGCATGGGCGGCTCCAAGCCCCCTCTCCTCCTGGGATGGGGGAGTGAGTCCTGCTGTGTATTTGCCGGGTGTGCAGATCTCTCCGGGCAGAGACAGTTTCACACTGACCCAGGAATCGGTGCTGGGGGCCCCACTGCCCAGGAGGCCGAGGGCTCTTGCTCCCCTGCCCTGGCAGGGGGTGAAGGGAGGGGCCCTGGGGCCGTTGCTTTCTGTCCAAGCAATGGGGTGAAGGGGACTTGGACACAGACAATGTCCCCACGTGCGCGGTGGGGGCAGACCCGGCTCTCACAGCGGGTGCAGCCTGTCAGCACCGCAGGGACAGGGAGAGCTGGGCCAGGAGCAGAAACGCTGGCAGAGCTCAGGGTCCCCCAGAAACCTCTTCTCGTCGGGGACTGCAGGGCCTGTAAACTCTGTGGGAGCATCCGGGCAGCCCCAGCCTGGAGCAGCTGTCTGAGCCGCCTATGAGCCCAGCAACCTCACCGGGCAGCGTATCAGCGCCATGGGCTGGAGATCTCCATGGAGGGGACCCGCCCACTCTGCTGGCAAAGCCGGGGCGTCTGGATCCCAGGGAGAGGGTGCAGGTTATTACAGAGTATGGTTGTGAGTCCAGAGCTGAGGCTGATGATGCTTCCCATATTATCCCTGATCAACCTCCCCTGCCTGTGACACTGAACTGCTTCCCTCCCACGAGGTCCCCTCAGCGCTCTCCAGCCTGGGGAGAAAACGCTGGACATTTCAGGCCAATCTGGCCGTGCACAGGGAGAAAATTGTGTGTTTGGCTTTGGGAAAAGTCTCAGAAACACAAAGGGTTCGTCTACACGGCAGTGAGTCTCAGAGTGGGGGGCGACAGACATGAGGTTTCCACAACGTCATTTAAAATAGGTGTGTAGACGTGTCTGGGGCTGGAGCTTGGGCTCTGGGGTGTCTGACGTGGGGTCCCTCAATCTCTGCTGCTGCAGATGCCCCTCGGTGTCCAAATACTGACACGGGCCCTGGGCCAGAGCGTGAGAGTGAGAATGACTCTGCAGCCCAGTGGGTCAGACCCCGTGTGGGAGCCCCAGAGCCCAGCCCCCCTGCTCCAGTGACCCTGTAATTATTGATCCGTAACCACAGTGATGGGAGGGGTGACGGCCCCTGGCACAGCCGGGTCTCAGCCGTGTCGGTGCCTGGTGCAAACACCCAGTGTAGATGCTGCGTGGGTGTGAGCTGGGATTGGCACCTGGTGCAGCTTCTCCCAGATGGAGGGGGCAGTAAGTGAGGAAATGCCCCCTCCCTGCCCCACTGCCCCGGCCTCATCAGCAACAGCCCCTGGTCCCCCCAGCACCAGGTACACTCCCCACTGCCTAGCAACCCACTGCCCTACCCTGCCCAATGAGCCCAGCCCAGACACCCTGCCGGTTCCTCGGAGGAGGGGCTGGGCCGGGTGAGGGGAGGGGCTGGCTGTGGGGTTTGCTTAGAACATGGGGCCCGTGGGACTGGCTGGCATGGAGAGTCCCAGCTGCGCCCCCTGGGGCAGCGCAGCCCGGCCAGTGTGTGTGGGGATAGCACCGACCTGCCCTTAGCAACAAACCAGCCACACACGGCCCCAAAGCAACAGAGATTCCTGGGGCCTGCCCCGCCCTCACCCCTCTCTGCCCCCTGGTGCCACCCATCTCCTGCTCCCTCTCTGTCCTCTGCCTCTGTCCTCCCCCTTGCACCACCCCCCATCTCCTTTCTGCTTCCCTGGGCCCCCTGTCCCTCACCCCCTTTGCCTCCCTGGCAGATGCCCTTCCCCTCCCCCCACCACTCCCCCCGGAGCATACCCTCACTATCCCCCTGCCCGTCTGGCCCCGACCCCGCTTCCCCTTCCTCCTCTGTGTCCTGGTGCCCACCCCCAGCCCCTGGCATCCACCTCTCCTTCCTTCTCTGCTCCCATGTCTCCAACCCCTCCCCTTGCCCCCCATTGCCCCCAGCTGTCACCCCTCCCCTCACCCCTCCTATCACCCTGGCACCCACCTTTTCCCTTGCCCTCCCACCCACTGATGACCCCCCTCGATCACCCAATGGCACAATCCCCTCCCCTCGCCCCCTGCCACCTTCCCCTTCCTTATCCCCAACCAGCCCCTGCCCTGCCCCTCACCCCCTCTGGTCCCCTGGTGTCAGCCCTCCCTTCACTCCTCTGATCCCCTGAGGCCCCTCTCCTCCCTCACCCCCATCTGCCCCTGGTGCCCACCCCTCCCTGCGTTACCCTCTGCCCCCATAAGGCTGCCCTTTGCCACACCCCTCTCTGCCCCCCTTGTACTCCCTTGCCCATCATCCCCCCCATTCTACCCCCAGAACCCGACCCTCCCCCCTCTGCCCTCCTTGCAGCCACCCCAACATTCACCCCCCTCAGCCCTCCTGGTGCCAGCCCCTCCACTCGCCCCCCGCCCCCCCCCGTTCCCTGGCACCCACCCCTGCTATCCTCACCTTCTCCCCATTAACAACTGCCCCTTTCCTTGCTCCCCTGGTTCCCCCTGGAGTCCACCTTTATCCTCTCTCCCCTCTGCCCCCAGCACCTGCCCCTCCCCTCACCCCCTCTGGTGTCCTGGAGCCAGCCTCACCTTTCACTGCCCCTCTGCCTCCCTGGGGATCCTCTTCCCCTTTAGCCCCCCCGACACCCGCCCCTCCCATCACCCCACTCCGCCCCCTGGCATCTGCCCCCCCTCGCTCTGCCCCCCGGTGATCACCCCTGCCCTAGACACCCCCACTGCCCCCGTCTCCTGCCTCACTCTGTGCCCCTGGTGCCTGCCCGTTCCCTCCCCCTGCTCCTGGCACCTGGCCCTCCTCTTAACTCCCCTCTGCTCCCCTACAATCCACCCCTCTCCTCTTTCCCCTGCCCCTTGGAGCCCCCATTGACTCACCCCCCTCTGCCCCCTGGTGCCCCACTTCCCTTGCTTCCCTGTGCCCCCGGATCCTGCCCGTCCCTTCACCCCCTCTCTGTCCTCCTGCTGCCTGCTCCTTCCCTTCCCCCACTGCCCTTGTGCCTGCCCCTCCCCTCTGCCCCTCCTCTGCCTCTCTCAGCCTCAGCCTGTCCCCTCCCCTGTCCCTGGGCTGCCCTCCCCTGCCCTGCCCCCGCTGACACCTTCCCACCCCACCCCCGCTCCTGCTCCCCTTCCCCT
>NW_027133496.1:0-8983 GCF_026122565.2 Emydura macquarii macquarii | reverse complement strand
GTGATAGGATCAGATTGGCATTCCTGGCTGAGAGGGTGGCTACACCATTGTAAACAGGCTTCGATTTGGATTCAGGGCACTCCGGGATGCTAGTGAAGAGGCCACTGCAATAAATCAAGGCATGAAGTAAATGTCTGAAGGAGCAAATGCTTCACCTGGGGGAGCTGTGGTAGTGGCAGGCGTGAGCCGTGTCTCAGGGTTATGAGTTAAGAGATCAGAACTGAGAAAGGAAATGTGACCCAGATGAAAGATGTCTCCTGTCAGTAGGAGGATGGCTGTCACGATATGGTGAAAAAAAACTCAAGCAAAGTATGTAATTAATGTCCACACAAGTATGGCTATTTAGCATGTCAACAAGATGATCTAGTAAATGTAACACAAATGGAGACATAAATAGGTCAAATATCTAGCCCACTGGACTCCAGTTCTGGAAAACTCAAATGGTCTTTCTGCCAGATCCTGTTCTCAAGAAAGGTGGGGAATTCAACCTTCTTCTTCTTCGTGTGCTTGCTCATGTCGATTTCATGTTAGGTGTGTGCACACTCATGTGTGCGGCTGCTGGAGATTTTTGCCTCAGTAGTATCTGTGGAGCTGGCTCTGGTACCCCCTGGAGTCCCACACTCATGCACCAGCATATGAGACGCCGCCGGCCCTGTGCCCCCTCAGCTCCTTCTTTCCACCTGTGACGGTTACTGGGACACCTTTCTCCCTTGCGATCGCAAGTGTTTAGTGGTTGTCTTATAGCTGTTGTAAATATAGTTCTTGCAAAAGAAACAACACACAGAGCAAGATCATTTCCCCTGCGCCATAGAAGGGTAAGAAGGAGGGGTTGGGGGAAGGACCATGTTGGGACAATTGCCTGCGTCGGAGCAGCAAGTGTCAGCTTCTCCTCCCAGGGCTTCAAGCCCGGTGAGGAAACCACTCGCAACTCCCGGGAGCAGAAGGGGACCTCTCCATCTAGTGATACCCTCAATGCCAGAGGCCTTTCAAATGGCCAGGGACCACTAGTGCCACCCACCCCACTCTACCTTCCCTCAGTACAGGAGTCAGTGAAGGCACCCGTATCCAGGGGAAAACCTGCCATGGAGCCACCCCAGTGGTCAATTGACCGATGCTATTCCCCTTAATCCCAGCACTGGTCCACAACACCATGGCCCGGTCCCTGCACCACGACAACAGTCTCTGCCCTCTTGTCCCCAGTCTCCAGCTCAAAGGCGCGGATCACTGGCTGCATATTCTGGTCCCAGTCGCCCCATTACCAATCGTCATCCTTCCAGTGGCACTGGTCAGAGGACCCCTGGCACTGATCCCCAACACCACACAGCCCCACACCACACCATTCGCCGCCATCACACACACATCTTTTCATGGTAAGATACTATCCTTGTTTTTCTGGACTCTGTCCTTACACCAGCTGAGGTAAGCGGATGTACCTTGTTTCTGTTAGGGATGCCGTCTGTTGTATTTCAAAAACTGCTCTGTGGTGCTTTGGATAATGTGCCTTATTTCATGCATTGTAGCCATCCTGTTAACCCCTTGGTAATGCTGAATTCAGCATCCATGGTGCCACTTCACACTTAGCCCATCACTTTGTGCACAAGTCTCCAGGTGTCTGGCTTCTGCACAATCACTCGCTTGTCTCAGGTGATTTCCCCTCTGTCACAGTTACAGGCTAGCTGCACGTCTGCCCCCTTTCTGGTCTCTGAGTGCACCCATCTCAGGTGATCAGCATGTTACACAGCATGTTACACTGCATTCTTCAAAGTCAGCAAAGCTTTGGCACAGTCATTTTGGATTTTGGATTTTAAAAATGATTCTGTACCTGTCACTGTGTAGGGTAGCAGCCATTAGCTTCTGGGTCCACATCCTTTAAAGGGACCATTCAGTAACAGGACGTTGGGGTGTTTACAGAGTTATTTCTTGCCCACTCAACGCAGGGGTCTTCTGGATCCTAACAACATTGGGCTTCCTATGGAGCACTGTGGGAATGCTGGTGTTCTGTGGGCACCCTTCCTCTGCCTCATCCATGCTTGCACTTACCCAGACACATTGCATGTTATGAGACAGGCTCCTCTCCTTCTGAACCAGTCTGCTAGTGTTTACCCTTTAATCCCCTGAGTATATGCATGGCTATGATTATGCTACATATGGTTTTGCATAGCTTAGGGGCCAACTCACAGGCAATTCAAAGCCATGCTCAAAGGTTTGCTGACACATCAGATGAATTAGAAGGGTTTGATGCCTGGTGTCAGTGAAGAAATACTCACACCCAAGATAGCAACGCGTTCTCTGTGCGGGTTCTTACCTTTGGAATGTCGCCTTCCACACACTGGTCCAAAACAGCTGCTGACCGTCTGGACACCCTACAAAGTCCATATTCTAAAAGACTGAAGCAGTTGTAGGGGGCTCTATTTGGGAAGAAAGTGTGGTGTGGGGGAGTGTTTAAATCTACGCTGGGTCTGCTGACTCTAGATCTGCATAAAGTATGTGTTGTCTGAAATGACCAACATTTGATACCATGAGATTTTAATGAAACTGCGGCCATGTTTATTAGACTGCAACCATCTGATTTTACATAAAAGAAGGAGAGATTTAACATATTCATATGCCTTATAAAAAGCAGCCCAGTTGCGAACCAGCTGAGCGGCGAACAGAAGGAGGGAGTTTGCCTGGGAGTTCGCCTGAGGAGAGAGCCCACAGCGGGTTTGTGCCTTTCAGACGTTGCTGAGCAGGAAATACAGCAGCTGAGGAGGCTCTCAGAGGAAAGATATGGAGAGTGAGCGATGTGTTGTTGTCACCTGCACTGGATGTGCTATGTTTGTCTTCCTCCCACAGGATAGAGCCGACTTAATCTGTACCAAGTGCAGGCTGGTTTCCTTATTGGAAGAGAAGATTAAAGGTCTAGAGGCCCAAATATCAACCCTGCGTTGCATTAAAAAAAACAAGTTTTCTCGATCGGGTACAGGCACAGTGTAAGGAAGATTCAGAGAAGGCCAGGCAGGCGAAACTGAAGAAGGGAGAAGAAAATTGGCAGCATATGACCTCCCGAAGAAAGGGAACCTATATGCCCACCATGCAGATAGAAGTAAGGAATCGTTTTCATCCTCTTTGCACAAGTACTACAGCGGAGAACGATTTGGAGGACCCATCAGAGGGAATGGATCAGAAGGAGACCCGTTTGATCAGAAGGCAAGAGATGCATTGTCCTAGGGACGGAGATTCCACGACCACCATTCCCAAGAGACAAGCGTGATGGTGGTTGGGGATTCCCTCCTAAGGGGGACGGAGTCATCCATCTGCCGTCCGGACCAGGAAACTAGAGAAGTGTGCTGCTTGCCTGGAGCTAGGATTAGGGATGTGATGGAGAGACTGCCAAAACTTATCAAGTCCTCAGACCGCTACCCCTTCCTGCTTCTCCATGTGGGCACCAATGACACTGCCAAGAATGATCTTGAGCGGATCACTGCAGGCTATGTGGCTCTGGGAAAAGAGATAAAGGAGTTTGAAGCGCAAGTGGTGTTCTCATCCATCCTCCCTGTTCAGGGAAAAGGCCAGGTAAGGACCGTCACATTGTGGAAGTAAATGTGTGGTTACGCAGGTGGTGTTGAAGAGAGGGCTTTGGATTCTTCGATCATGGGATGTTGTGACCCGTCCGTGCTCAGGGTAGCCAACTGATAATGCCAAGGTCAGGGCAGGCTGCAAAAGGAGAACAGATTCTCCCCACGCTGGTGGGTGACACTGAAGCCCGGCTTCCCAACCAGCCATGAACTGCTTCTGATCTCCCCACACTGGATATCAAGAAGCCAGTCCACAAATGCCCACAGCCCCCTTTACTGCATTACAGCTCCAGGCTCCCAAATCAGCACCAGGTCCAGCAAAGAGACCAGTTACTAGAACTCTCTGCTCTTTATTAAAAAGGTTCCCTCTCACCCCAAGGGGTCAGCCACAGCACCAGATCAATATAAGTTTGGATCTTACCTAAAATACCATGCTGGCAGCCAATTCTTTAGTATCTAAAACTAAAGGTTTATTGTAAAAAGAAAGAAATAAACCTTGAGGGAAATGTTAAAGGGTTAAAGTAAATCACAGATATACAAATGATTAGAAGTCCATATACTTCAGGTTTCTGGAAGAAATGTGGATTTGCAGGCTTATGTAGTTCTCTCTGGTTCACATCCAGTACCTGGATGGGTCCAAGTCCTTCGGTTCAGTTGCAAGATGAATTGCTCCAGAGATAGGTGTATGTCTGCAGACTGGACAGGAACAAAGACAAAATGGTTTCTCTGGCTTGATCTTATAAGTCCCCTCCTCCGGCCATGCGGCCTGTGGGCAGTCACAAGACCCAAAATGGAGTCCATAGTCACATGGGCCAATCCTGGTGACTCCTCCGGTGTGCCTGGGGTCCATAGTCACATGGGACAGTCCTGATGCTTCATCAGGTAGGCTGCCTGCAATGGAGTCCAGAGTCACGTAAGCAGATTCTGGTGACTCAGTGGTGATGTTGGCTTCTCCCTCAGGGCCCCTTGCACCTGGGAATGCCTTAATGGGCCATTACGCAGCCATTGTTCTGCAGCCTCCCTATCTGGGGTGTTGCCCAGACAGCGCAATTTGAAACACAGATATCTCAAATACATCTATAACTTCCATTTCACATATCACACATGAACATAAGTATTATTATCTTACTTAGCACATTATAACCTTCCTAACGGTACCTGACATGGCATATCCCACATGGATTATTATGATTCTGCCATACTGATGTCACCCAATATATTAAATGCCCACCCACTCAAGCCAGCCCGCATGACACCCCCAATGCGAGACTGGTGTAGAAAGGAGTAATCGGAGCTCCTGAATACACATCAGGGCCCCCCCTATCCAGACAGCATGACAGATGTTGTTCCAGGAAGAAGGATTACTAGGAAGAGACGGGATTCACCTAACGAAGACAGGGAAGAGTATCTTCGCGGACAGGCTGGCTAACCTAGTGAGGAGGGCTTTAAACTAGGTTCGACGGGGGACGGAGACCTAAGCCCGAAGGTAAGTGGGGAAGAGGGACACCACAAGGAAGCGGAAGGAGGAGGGTGCAGCAGGGGAGGCCTCCCGATTCATACTGTGAAAGTAGGCCAGTCGGCTACTTATCTCAAGTGCCTGTACACAAATGCAAGAAGCCTGGGAAACAAGCAGGAGGAACTGGAAGTCCTGGCACAGTCAAGAAACTACGACAGGATTGGAATAACTGAGACTTGGTGGAGTAACTCACACGACTGGAGCACTGTCATGGATGGGTATAAACTGTTCAGGAAGGACAGGCAGGGGCGAAAGGGTGGAGGAGTTGCACGGTATGTAAGAGAGCACTATGACTGCTCTGAGCTCCAGTGTGAAACTGGAGAAAAGCCAGTTGAGAGTCTCTGGGTTAAGCTTTGAAGCAAGAACAATAAGCGTGATGTCGTGGTGGGTGTCTGTTATAGACCACCAGACCAGGAGGATGAGGTAGATGAGGCTTTCTTTACTCAATTAGGGAAAGTTTCCAGTTCACAGGACCTGATTCTTATGGGGGACTTCAATCACCCTGACATCTGCTGGAAGAGCAATACAGCAGAGCACAAACAATCCAGGAAGTTTTTGGATAGTGTCGCAGACAATTTCCTGGTGCAAGTGCTGGAGCAACCAACTAGGGGCCGTGCTTCTCTTGACCTGCTGCTCACAAACAGGGAAGATTTGGTAGGGGAAGTAGAAGTGGGTGGCAACCTAGGCAGCAGTGACCATGAGATGGTCGAGTTCAGGATCCTGACAAAAGAAAGGAAGGAGAACAGCAGGATACGGACCATGGACTTCAGAAAAGCAGACTTTGACTCCCTCAGGGAGCTGATGGGCAGGATCCCCTGTGAGGCTAATATGAGAGGGAAAGGAGTCCAAGAGAGCTGGCTGTATTTTAAAGAAACCTTATTGAGGGCACAGGAGCAAACCATCCCAATGTGCAGAAAGAATAGCAAATATGGTAGGCGTCCAGCTTGGCTTAACAAAGAAGTCTTTGGCGAATTTAAACACAAAAAAGAAGCTTACAAGAAGTGGAAGCTTGGTCAGATGACTAAGGAGGATTATAAAAATGCTGCTCGAACATGCAGGAATGAAATCAGGAAGGCCAAAGCACAATTGGAGTTGCAGCTAGCAAGGGACGTGAAGGGGAACAAGAAGGGTTTCTATAGGTATGTTGCCAACAAGAGGAAAATTAGGGAAAGTGCGGGCCCCTTAAAGAATGAGGGAGGCAACCTTGGATCAGAGGATGTGGAGAAAGCTGAGATACTCAATGCCTTTTCTGCCTCTGTCTTCCCGGACAAGATCAGCTCCCAGACTGCTTCACAGGGTGGCCCAGAATGGGAAGGAGGCAAACATCCCGCAGTGCTGAAGGAACAGGTTCAAGACTATTTAGAAGGATTGGACATACACAAGTCCATGGGGCCGGATGTAATGCACCCGAGGGTGCTGAGGGACTTGTCTGAGATGATTTCAGAGCCATTGGCTATTATCTTTGAAAGCTCGTGGCAACAGGGGGAGGTCCCTGAGTACTGGAAAAAAGCAAATCTAGTGCCCATCTTCAAAAAAGGGAGGAAAGAGGATCCAGGGAACTACAGACCGGTCAGCCTCACCTCAATCCCTGGAAAAATCATGGAGCAGGTCCTTAAGAAATCCATTTTAAGGCACTTGGAAGAGAGGAAGGTGATCAGGAACAGTCAACACGGATTCACCAAGGGAAAGTCATGCCTGACCAACCTGATTGCTTTCTCTGATGAGGTGACTGGCTCTGTGGATGTAGGGAAGGTGGTAGATGTGATATACATTGACTTTAGCAAGGCTTTTGTTACTGTCTCTCACAGTATTCTTATCAGCAAGTTAAAGAAGTATGGTTTGGATGAATGGACTATAAAATGGATAGAGAACTGGCTAGAGCATAGGGCTCAACGAGTAGTGATCAATGGCTCCATGTCTAGCTGGCAACCGATCACAAGTGGAGTGCCCCAGGGATTGGTTCTGGGGCCGGTTTTGTTCAACATCTTCATTAATGATCTGTAGGATGGGGTAGATTGCACCCTCAGCAAGTTTGCGGGTGACACTAAGCTAGGGGGAGTGGTAGATACCCTGGAGGGCAGGGATAGGATACAGAAGGACCTAAACAAACTGGAGGATTGGACCAAAAGAAATCTAATGAGGTTCAACAAGGACAAGTGCAGAGTCCTCCACTTAGGAAGGAAGAATCCCATGCACAGCTACAGACTGGGGACCGACGAGCTAGGCAGCAGTTCTGCAGAAAAGGACCTGGGGGTAACAGTGGATAAAAAGCTGGATATGAGTCAGCAGTGTGCCCTGGTTGTCAAGAAGACTAATAGCATATTGGGCTGCATTAGTAGGAGCATTGTCAGCAGATCGCGGGAAGTGATTATTCCCCTCTATTCGGCATTGGTGAGGCCGCATTTAGAGTATTGTGTCGTTTTGGGCCCCCCACTACAAAAAGGATGTGGAGAAGTTGGAGAGAGTCCAGCGGAGGGCAACAAAAATGATTAGGGGGCTGGAGCACAGGACTTATGAGGAGAGGCTAAGGAAACTGGGCTTGTTTAGTCTGCAAAAGAGAAGAATGAGGGGAGATTTGATAGCAGCCTTTAACTACCTGAAAGGGGGTTCCAGGGAGGATGGGGCTAGGCTGTTCTCGGTGGTGGCAGATGACAGAACAAGGAGCAACGGTCTCAAGTTGCAGTGGGGGAGGTCTAGGTTGGATATTAGGAAAAAGTTTTTCACTAGGAGGGTGGTGAAGCACTGGAATTGGTTACCTAGGGAGGTGGTGGAATCTCCATCTTTAGAGGTTTTTAAGCTG
Organism: Emydura macquarii macquarii; assembly: GCF_026122565.2. Taxonomy (NCBI): domain Eukaryota; kingdom Metazoa; phylum Chordata; order Testudines; family Chelidae; genus Emydura; species Emydura macquarii. The sequence continues at coordinate 1,110 of NW_027133496.1, read as the reverse complement.
CGGCTTGACAAAGCCCTGGCTGGGATGATTTAGTTGAGGTTAGTCCTGCTTTGAGCAGAGGGTTGGACTAGATGACCTCCTGAGGTCCCTTTCAACTCTATGATTCTATGGGCAAGACATAGTGGAGGCAGTGCTTGCAAAGATAGAGAAAGAAAATAAGGATACTCACCGGGTCTGTCAGTGCCAAACATATGCTACAAAGGCTGAACTGCAATTAAGAGAAGGCGTAGTGATGTCAGGAAAGGGGCCGGAAGAAGAGCGGGGTTGGGAGGATGAAATCTCTGACTGGTGCAATAAAGAGGAAAGGACCAGTTTGGGGATGAGAATTCCTCCTGTTTGCACTGTGAAAGTGATAACCCCGAGGAGCTTCTCCAGAGACCTTATGCCAGCAAGCTCAAAGATTCCGCAAATAAGAGCACCAGGTGGTTGACTAAACTGTTTGATACTCCTGGGACAACAGGAGCAGATGTCTCAGCTATGGGTGCAAGAGAGCTAAACAAACACTGTGTGTTGGGGTTAGAGGGATCCAAAAGGTCAGAAGATTCCTCAACCCAGGATAAGCAGTTGCTCCAGCAGCAACTCGAGTTTTGGTCTAGGGAGGAGGCTCAGCCTGAAACGAAGATAGAGAGAGAAAATAAGGTTACTCACTGGGTCTGTCAGTGCCAAACATATGCTCCAAAGGCTGAACTGCAATTAAGAGAAGGCGTAATGATGTCAGGAAAGGGGCCGGAAGAAGAGCGGGTGTTGGGAGGATGAAATCTCTGACTGGTGCAATAAAGAGGAAAGGACCAGTTTGGGGATGAGAATTCCTCCAGTTTGCACTGTGAAAGTGATAACCCCGAGGAGCTTCTCCAGAGACCTTATGCCAGCAAGCTCAAAGATTCCCCAAATCAGAGCACCAGGTGGTTGAGTAAACTGTTTGATACGCCTGGGACAACAGGAGCAGATGTCTCAGCTATGGGTGCAAGAGAACTAAACAAACTCTGTGTGTTGGGGTTAGAGGGATCCAAAAGGTCAGAAGATTTCTCAACCCAGGATAAGCAGTTATTCCAGCAGCAACTCGAGTTTTGGTCTAGGAAGGAGGCTCAGCCTGAAACTGAGGACTCTGCA
>NW_027133495.1:0-9099 GCF_026122565.2 Emydura macquarii macquarii | reverse complement strand
TCCTCCCAGCAGTAAGTGACCAAGACCCAGCAGCAGACCCACAGTTCACAGTGACAGATCCTGTAAATAGCCTGCCCAGGTGAGCTCCTCCTGGGGATGGGCAGGGGGTTTGCCACAGTCGTGGCACCTGGTCTCTCCCCCATGAAACCAGCTACAGGCCGAGCAACCAGAACGCCCTGAGCTCGGCCACTTTAGGGTCTCTCCACAATTTCTCTTGCTTCCCCCAGAATCTCTCCTTAGACTCTTGCCCTTTGCACTGGCCTCTCCAGCGCGACTCACCAGAGGCTGCTGCTCAGGGCACCCGGCCTTGTAGGCACCTGTCTCCACCAGCCAACAGACGCAGCCACAGTGAGCTCTGCCTGCCTGCTCCCCAGTCTGCTCTGGGCAGGGTAGGGCACCTACCCGGAGCCTCCCACTCTCCTTGTCCCAGTCGGATTTCAGTCCTGCAGCTCTTCTCTCTCCTCCCTCACATGCTGCAGGCTGCTCAGGCTTTCCTCCTGCAAACACAGACAAGGGCTCTGGGGGCTGGTTTGGGTTCTTGGTTTGTGCCTTGCGATAATATTGTCACTGAGCAGAGTGAGGCTAGGGAAGCACGTCACCCTTCTCCAACTGATGGAAAAAGTGACCCTAGCAGGAGGTAACTTTCTTTCTGGGAGGAACAAGAAGAAAGGTCCCATCTCCAGCTTCTCTTTCTGCTCCCATGTAAATGCCTTCCTCTCTGGGGCTGGGGCAATCTCTGACTCTAAGTGGCAGGCAGTACAGACTGGGCGGGGCAGGATAGACTTGCTGAGAATTATCACTTGCCTCCCAGCCCCAGTGTAGTGTAGGGCCACCCCATTGCATTATTATGTAAGTCACACATTTTCTTTGGGTCACACTTTCTCCTAAGGTTCCACTTATGCAGAGTTTATAAAGGATTAATTAATGATTAATAGATGCTTTAATACATGGTTAATCAATTGTTTTAGACTTTTACAAAGTCCAACAGGTCAGTAGGTTGCTCTTTAGTAATGAATTGTGAATAGTTTTTATTATTAAACGAACCTTTAATAAAACAATAATGAAGCAAGAACTTAGGGACACAGTGCAGTGGAGGGCAGCACAAAACGGGGTGCCTTCAAGTCCCAGGTGAGCAGACACCTGGCTTCTGCCTCTTCTTCTTCTTGGGCCTTCCAGCATTGAATGGCAAGGCTGGATGTTATCAGGATCGTTCGATGCTCAAGAAAGCTGGGCTGCCAAAGGCAGCTGTGCTGGCTGCCCTGAGTTAGGGCCTGTGCCGGGAATGGTGCCTGGGGACACTGCTGGGGCGTGCAGCAGGGAGGAGTTGCTGGTGTTCGCAGGACCCTGTATTGCCCAGGGGCTGCAGAGCATGGCTGGTCCTGGCTGAGGCACCGCGTTGCCTGGTGTCTAACAGCAGCCTGTGCTGCAGCAGAGCGTTCTGGCTCTGCGTTGCCTCCAGGAGTTGTCTCTGCAGCTCTGCCTTTCTCCAGTGTCTTGTGCCATGGCAGCGCTGTCCCTGGCCTGCAACGCTGCCTTTGGCCACTCCCAGGATCTCTCTGGACAGCTCCATTTCTTCCCCCCTTTCTGCCCTCAAGTGCAGCCTCCCCCTCCCCCATTGTTTTTGTGGGTTTACTTTTTGAAGGCTGCTCTGAGGTCTGTGAATGTTTCATCCCACATTTTCCTTCCCCCCACCCCAGGTTAGCAGCCACTCAGCCACTGATAAAGGCCGTGTCCTTGAGGGTCTGGCCACTGCTGTGGCTGGGAATAGGAACAAACCCACACGCCGTTATTGTTCAGATTCCAAAGAGGAGTTTGTGATAAAATGGGGATTTTCTTAGTGTTTTGTGTGAATATTGTGTACATGCCTCGCTTTGCCCTGTGTGCACGAATAATCAGGTGGTGGGACAAGGGTGATTGTTCTTTACAGAGACCCCTAGAGGATCAAGTGTGACTGCCGGCTAGCTGCCTACACCCTGACAATGGCTGGAGATTTTGTAACTTAGCAACTGACCGCTGGTGGGAGTGGGGGCAATCTCTGCACGAAGCCGGCTGGCTATAGCGAGTTGGAGAACAAGGAGAGAGGTGGGGGCCAGGTGACCAGTTTTGCCCGGGAAACTCAACAAAGGACGGAGAAGGTGCAGCTGGGTGTGACTGAGGGTGGCTGTGGGCAGCAGGAAACTCTGGTTTGGGACTGTGGGGAAAGAGCCAGGGCTCTGCACTCTGGCTCTGACACAGATGGACTTAGCTGGGACTTTCTGGGTTCTGTGCTAACAAAGGACTTTGCTAGGCTGTGTCTGGGACCACTAATAAACCCCTCTGTTTTACACCCCTGGCTGAGAGTCGCTGCTGACTGCAGACGTCGGGGGTGCATCGTTCCCCTCTGGGGCTGTATAAGGCTTTCCACAAGTGTCCTATTCAGGCGGACTCACTACAGGAAGCTCCTGGTGTGGAACAGGGGTGCTGACGGCTTCGAGGTCGGGCCCAGGAGGCGCTGAAGTCAAGGTGGTTTACCCTAGTGAGAGTCTGCCCTGAGGAGTGTCACACAGCAGAGGGGCCTGCCTGGGTCACTTTTTTTATGGATTTGTGACTTACCTTCCCTGAGATGCTTCTCAGCCTTCGGAGAACCTCAGAGATGGTAAGTGGTGTCTGCATGGGGAGGCTAGGCTGGGATTTTTGGCTATGCTGTGTATGCTGATTGGGTTTGCCATCATGCCTTGGAGGCTGGGGGAATTGTAGGGAAACAGTCATGAAATCAAAAGAAATTAGATCGCAGAATTGGTTTTAAAATGATTTTTTTACTAAATTAATGATTTTCATTCATGAAACTGCCTTCATTCATAAAGCCATGCTCATTCATAAAACCTGTTCATTCATAAAACTGCCACACTGTGCTCATTGAAAAAGCTTCTTGAGAGAGCTGCTTTCATTCCCCTGCTATGAAAGCCACCCTTGAGTATAAATATAGCTATCACTGCTAAAGCTGTCTTTAAGTTACTTGTCTTTAAGTCACTTGCTCCTTCTCCTTTTGTTGTTTGTCACTTGTGCTTTTATTGTCACTGATAGAAATTATTATTAAAATTGCCTTTATAAAACTATCTTTTAAGTGAGTCATTTCCTTATTGCCACCAGATGGGGGAGGGGAAAAGAAGAGAGGTAGGTTGGCAGGTGCCCTCCATGGTGTGGGCTGAAAAATGGTCACGGATTGGGGCTTTAACATGTGACAGAAGCTGATTGCCTGGGCAGAGGAGCTGCCATCCTGGAAAGTGTGGGGAGCGGGGGATGAGAGGACAGCCTGGGCCAAGGAGGGAGGGGGTGGGCAGGAGATTTGGAAAGCCTCCTAGCTCACATGTGCCAAAAATGGATGCAGCCCTGGGCCCACAGGATGGAAGCTATTGTGGCCGCGTAGCACAAACACGTTAAAGCTCCACGCTGACATGCCAAGATTCCCTCTGAGGATCTGCCTCTTGGTCCCAGTCTGGGTTTGTGGCTGGGAATCGGCTCCGTTGCTGCAGGGCAGGAATCTGGTTCACTGTCTGCCTGAGCGGGGCCAGGGGACTGAGTCGCAAAGAGATCCTGGCTCTCAGGAGACAGCTTCTCACCAGCCTCATTGCACATCCTCCCATGAGGGGTGTGGCTATCCTCGGGGGAGGGGAGCAGGCAGCAGGTTTCACACCCTTTCTGGGTCGGGCGGGGGTGTAGCTGTGCAAAATCCTGGCCAGGTCCTCACAAAATGGGCAAGTGACATGTCCCCTGCCAGATTATTGTTCATCGTTGTCTGGATTTATTATTGCTGCACAATAAGGCTGCTAATCAGCTATCACAGCGCACATGTGTACTAACAGATGGCACAGCGCAGCAATGACCTCTATGGCTTGTGGTGCCGGCACAGCGTAGTTATGCAAGTTACAGGTGCAGACATTTGGCCTGTACTTATTTACTCTTGAAAAAGGACCCAAATTTCGACTGTGACTGTGTGGAGACATTAACCATTATAAAAAAACCAGGCAGGGCAGTGGGTGTAGTTAGGGGAGGAGGGACGGAGACAGGTTGTGTTTGGAAGGGTCGAGGGGATCACTTGCGCCTGTCGGGAGTCTGGTGAAAAAGGCTGAGCCAGGCAGCAGGAAGGGGCTCCACAGAACTGCTGCTGTGCTGCGATGTACCTGGAGCATAAAGAGTAATAAAGACACTTGGGGCAGGTAGCCGGGTGCACTGTACATGCTGCTTAATTCCCCAAGTGGGCCTGCCAGCCAGGGGCTCCAGGAGCTGATGGGGGAGCTCATCTACAGTCAGATAGTTACAAGTGAACATCCCCCCATTGTCTGTAAATTGTTTGTGCTGTAAATTGTTGGTGACAACAGAGTTTTATGTCACTTCAGATACCAACAATTATTTTGTGCTTTAACCTGCTTACCAGCAGATCTTCCCATGTAATAGTGCAATCAGACTGGATAAGAAACCCCAGTAACTGCCCCTAATTTCATTGGAATATAGGGAAAGGAACACAGGTATTTCTGAATGAAAGTTTATGGAAAAATTACCTATTTTCAACTTAACCTTTCTCTGTGTGAAAAACTGGGAAAAACAAATAGCTTCACCAGCTTGTGCCACTTAGAAACCAGCAGACAGGATGAAAAGCCAAATGAATCCATTACAAGATAATTTGAGGGTGTGGATTTTCAAATAATTAAAGTAAATAGGGGGCACTCTGCCATGAATTGAATATTTTGAATAAATCTTTAAAATTGAACTGTATTGAAACTGTTCATACTGCATCAAGGTTTAAAAAAAAAAGAAGCAATTGTGGCAATGCCATGTGATGTGCCTCCACTTATACCTCTATTCAACTACCTCTTCAAGAACTTAGGTTCAGTCACTAATTTCAAGGAATTAAACCAATTAATCACTATTCTTACAGAGAATTCCAGAAGATGGAGGACAGAATCCAGAGCAGTTGGGATGAATTTCCTGGAACAACTTTTTTGGCGCTCTAAACTTCACGTGACAACAAAAATATCACCCTTTGGACTGATGTATGACTGAGAAGAAAAGTTTGCTGATGAAGTTTTCACCAAATAGCATGATAAATGTCTTTAAGTGCCAGGTTCCTTAATACAATTACGTTCGTTTGTGCTGACTCATTTAAGGAATACAAGTCTTTCTCTATAGTCTATTTCTTTACCAAACTACATTTGTTGTGTCCTGATAACAAGACCACAAAGAGCTCATTGAAATAAAAAATGGACACTCACAGCACATTGCCTGGAAATAATATTTCTAAAGAAAAACAAACGATAAAGGCTAAGGTAGAAGAGCTTCCTGTATATAGGAAAATAGCATTTGAAGTTGGAGACTGTGTGTTGTTAATTGATGTGAGAAGGAGAACAAGAAATGGCGGGTCAGATCTTAATCACCTACTGTATGCAGCTAGAAAGTTGAAAATGACATGAATTAATTCTAGCCGAAGTTCTTGGAATATTATTATAGAATCTTGTGTGAGTTAATTGAAATATTTTGCTTAATTAATTCTGACTCATCTTTTTACTTAGCAAAGGTGCAGCGCGACTCCTGCAGGAAGTGGGTGCATGTCCCCTGCCTTCCAGAGGGAACCAGTCAAGACAATAAAGAGCGAGCGAGAGAGAGAGAGAGAGAGAGAGAGAGAGAGAGAGAGAACAGCTGCACCTGTGTGTAGTTTTGATGTTTACAACACATGTACAGTGTAAATGAGCAACCCTGTGTGGCAGTTTAATAATCATTTTGTTAGGCTAAATATTTCCTTAAATGACACGGTTGAAACACAAATCAGGCTATTTATAGAAGATTAGTTTCAATGTAGATTTGAAGGAAGAATAAAAAAATAAATGTATATAATTCCATTGCTCAACATATCTTTAGCTGCTTCTTTTTGAAATATTATTGAAATGTAAATTAAAATATTCTTGTTTTTACTCCTTCTTACAATAGATAACAACATTTTCTAAATTAGAACAAGCTCTTTTTTTTCTCTTTGTCACACAGCCCTGGGGCTGGCCTCTCACCCCTCTTCTCTTGGCCCAGCTATCGAATCTCCTCCCCCAGCTCTCCCCACCCTTCCCCCATCGCGCTGGGACCAGCTCCCCCCACAGGCTGAGGCTGCAGCGCGGAGCGGCCCGTACAGCAGGGCCCCGGTGCTCTCACCCCTGCCCCCGCGCTGCCCCCTGGGGCCGTTCACACCCCCCACCCCCGCCATGGGAAGAGACTCCCCCAGGACAGGAAAGGCCGGGCCCTTCCCCTCGCTCACTGGCCCCCTCACACTCACTGGGCTCCTCCCCCCCATTTCTGGCAGGGGCTCTTCCTCCTTCAGGGCTCTCCCCTCCCCCTGGTTACATCCCCCCAGAGTCTTCCTCATGTCAGCTGCACCCTTTGCTGGCCTCTTGCTGCAGCCCCCCTCCCCACCCCCACCCTCAGCCTCCACCCCTGACATTGCCCCCCACCCAAGTCACGACACCCACCCAATTCCACACACCCTGCCCCCCCAGCCCAGCAGCCAGCTCCCCTCACCCCCTTCTCTGCCCCTCTCCCCCCCCCATCTCACAGGCCTGGTGCTGGGAACTGAGGGGCAGGGGGGGGGCAGGTGATGCCCTTTAGCCCCTCCCTGGGCACAGGCCTGCTGCTCAGCGCTGGGGACAGTCTCTGCTGCGGGTGTCGCTGTCAGGGACAGAGATTCCCTCCGGCCTGGGCTGGGACCGGGCAGATGATCAGTGGAGCCGCGTTTTTACCCCCAGCACGGACACCAGTATAGAAATAAGGACGAAGCGTCCCGGAGAAGGTGCCAGTGAAAGTGAAGAGCTGGGACCTGTCAGTGACATTGTAAAATGAGACCTCGCCCGCCTCATAGTCCAGGAAAATCCCCACCCGGCTGGGCCTGACGCTCACGGGGAGGGAGGTTGGGGGGGAGGTGCCGGCCGTGTATTCCCCATCCCTCAGCCACACGGCCCAGTATCCATTCCCAGGTGTGAGTATGACCCACCTCTTCCTGCTCACAGATTCCCTACAAACCCCCAGAGTCCATCCAGTCTTGTCTCCCACCTCCACCTCCCAGTAATGCCTCCCGCCCGGGAACCCCTCAGCGCCCAGCACACAGGGACAAGGATCAAATCTCTCAGGATTGTCGGGCAGATCCTGGCGTGTGTCTCCGCGTCTCACACATTTCCGATCCTCAGACAGGACGAGGCTGGGATGAGCCGTGTCTGGATCCAGAGTCACGTCCACTGGGGAGAGAGTCACAGAGTCAGGGCCGGGGCAGGGGCTGGTCACGGGGATCAAAGGGAAATTAACCTGCGTCCCCATTAATTGTTGGGGTGTGGTTGTTTCCCGTTAAGGGGAGTCAGGGCACCTCTGCCCATGGGAGCAAACTTGAGGGGAAGGAGAGAAGGAGCGGGGGAGGGGTGGTGTGGGAAGGTGTGGGGGAGGGGGGGCAGCCCAGGGACAGGGGAGGGGACAGGCTGATGCTGGGAAAGGCAGAGGAGGGGCAGAGGGAGGGGCAGGCACAAGGGCAGTGGGGGGAAGGGAAGGAGCAGGCACCAGGAGAACAGAGGGGGATGGAGGAGGGGCAGCTCCCAGGGAGCACAGGGAAGCAAGGGAAGGGGGGCACCAGGGGGCAGAGGGGTGAGGGGGGGCTCCAAGGGGCAGGGGAATGAGAAGAGGGGGACTCTAGGGGGCATAGGGGAGTGAAGAGGAGGGTCAGGTGCCAGGGGTGGAGGGAGGAGGAGTGGGGCAGGCACCAGCGGCTGGCTCCAGGACACTAGAGGGGGTGAGGGAAGGAGCAGGCAGGCGGGGCAGAGGGATCTCAATGGGAGTGGCGCACACCAGGTGGGCAAAAGGGGCGCGTGGGAAGGCACAGGTGACAAGGTGACAAGGGGGGTGAGGGGAGAGAGGGGAAAGACAGAGCCTAAGGGGCACCAGGGAGCAAGGAAAGGGGCAGTCATTAATGGGGAGAAAGTGAGGATAGCAGGGGTGGGGGCCAGGAGTACGGGGGTGGGGCGAGTGGAGGGGCTGGCACCAGGAGGGCTGAGGGGGTGTGGGTGGGTGGCTGCAAGGTGGGCAGGGGGAGGGTCGGGTTCTGGGGTAGAATGGGGGGATGATGGGCAGGTGGGCATGGGGGGGCAGAGAGGGGTATGGCAAAGGGCGGCCTTATGGGGGCAGATGGTAACGCAGGGAGGGGTGGGCACTGGGGGGGAAGAGGGTGGACAAGGGGAGGGGTGAGACTCTGAAGGTAAAGTGGGTGAGGTGAGGCATGGGCAGCAGGGGCTAAAGTGGGGCAAAGGAAAGGGCAGGCACCAGGGGACAGATGGGGGTGAGGGTAGAGAGGGCCCCAGGGGACCAGAGGAGTGAAGGGAGGGGCTGGCACTAGGGCATGGGGGTGGGGAGTGGAGGGGCAGGGGCTGGTGGGGGATGGGGAAGGTGGCAGTGGGGAGGGGTGCGAGGGAAAGGGCAGGCACCAGGCGGCGAGGGGAGGGGCTTGCACCACTGGGTGATCGAGGGGGGTGTATCAGGGGATGGGAGGAAGAGGGAAGAGGTGGGTGTCAGGGCGTACAAGGGGTGGGGCAGGGGTGACAGCTGGAGGCAAAGAGGGGCAAGGAAAGGGGCCTGCAACTGTGGGGCAGATGGGGGAGCAGATAGGCAGGCATCAAGGGGGCGGAGAAGGGGCAGGCACCCTGGGCAGAGAAAAGGGTGAAAGGAGGGTTGGGCACCAGGAAGGTAGGGGGTGAGGGAATCCATGGATGAAGGGGGGCAGAGGGTGGCTTGGGGTGGGCATCAGAGGGTAAAGGGGGAAGAGGCAGGTACTGAGGGATTGAGGGGGTGGAGCAGAGGGTCTGACACAAGGAGGGCAGAGAGGGAGGGGCTGGTACTGGGGGGGACAGATGGGGGAGGGAAGGGGAAGGAGACATGGGAGCAGAGGCAGAAAGGGGAGAGGTGGATGCTGGGGGGTAGAGAGGAGAGGGAGGCAACAGGATGCAGAGTGGTTGGGTGAGGGGGCAGGTGCCATAAGGGCAGGGGGTGAAGGGAGTGGGCAGCAGACATAGCAGGGAGGAGGGGGGTGAGGAGAAGGTGGGAGGCAGG